>NC_083441.1:2165748-2465748 GCF_020745735.1 Hemiscyllium ocellatum
AAATCTTCAATACTCGAGTATCGTTCAATCTCAATGACACAACTTCATGAGTTATTCAAATTTCAGAATATTTCACGAAAATCTAGTTCAAACAGGATTGAATTCCCAAAATTTAAATGGTTGCAATGAGAAATTTGTGTCATTCAGAATTACAGATTAGATTGTATGTTCAAAATATATGGAAGTTCACTCTGGCCAGAAAATGAAATCGCATAAGTGATAGATTGTAATTTCAAGAGACAAAATTAAAACAATTGCTACAACCCAAATTTTAAGTCAATATTTCCAAGCAGACTTTGCCTTACACTGGTACTGATAGTTCTTCAAAAGGATATTACAAGATTTGTACACGATCCACAGTGATAAACGCACAGACTACATTTTCAAATCGCCATGTATTTCCAAAATGTAGAATTATTCAAAACATTCTAGATCTCGGGTTCTACGGAACAAAAACAAATGTTACACAAGATCACAAGAGACCATCAACGGACAAAAGTATATTCAAAACTACGAAGAGTTAACACATATTTCAGTGAATGCAGCACAGAATACTGGGCTCTCTCTCTCACTCTCTCTGTCTCTCTCTATTATTAAAACAGACTTCAAAGAAGTAATGTCTGGAGTGTGGTGCTGAAAAAGCATAGCAGGCCAGATAGCATGTGAGGAGCAAGAGAATCACATTTCGCGCAATTGCATTTATCAAGAGTGCCATTCCTGTTGAAGAGCACATACCCAAAACGCTGATTCTCCAAGTCCTCGGATTGTGACTGACATGATGTGCTATCCCAACGCCACACTCTCAGCTCTGGTCTCCAGCATCTGCCATCCTCAATTTATTCAGTAAACGCAACAGCAAAATCTCTCTCTCTCTCTCTCTCTCTCTCTCTCTCTCTCTCTCTCTCTCTCACTCACTCACACACTCACACACACACTTTTCCCTTGTATATATTCTCAAAGTTTCTGCGAATTCTGTGTTTTACGCAATCACAATTAAATGTGCCATCCGGTGGAAATTACTTTTCAGTTGCTTGTTCCATTTCACCCTTTTTTTGCCTCAAAGCACTTTTGAATCAGGTCTCTCTATTGTACCATATAAATCCATGGTGATCTGGAGAGCTTCGGAGAAGTCTGTCGACCATTCGTAAGTAAACGTTCTCATGAGGTAAGGTTTTGCAATGGTCATGGTATGACCACGGGGAATTTACTCAACATGTCCAATGTTGCTGGTGTAATCTTTCGTATTTCTATATATTTATTCAGTGGGATATCATTTTGGATATCTGGAAATGTACATGAAATGGGATTCATGCTGCAGTATCGGGTTGCTGCACAAATACTATTAGCTATGTTGTGATACAGAATATATTAGGGCAGCAGGTGAAAAATGTGTTGAAATATCCCATCATTCCCATCCTAAAATATACTCAATAAAGTGTTGAGCATAAAATGCAAGGAAAGATTGGACTGCGTCCCAACTGACATGATGAACAGACAATTCTCCTGCGTAAGTCAATTTGTGAATATTCCAGAATTGAATGCCTGCAGCTCCCTAAGACTCACAATTGCACTTCGGTGCTTCAATGGTTGTCCGCAAATTCCAGGGCTTACCATTCATCACACACTTCACTGGGTCTATTGCATTCGTGTTTTAGCTGCAACAACATTTAAGAGGTCCATGCTTTATGTGACAAGTAACTCACCTCCTGACTCCCTGAAACCTGGACACCCTCTCCATGGCACAAGTCGGATGGATGATATCGTGATCCCTTAATCGCCGAAATGAGTGCAACTTTCTCAACACTTGCTAAGTTCAAAACCAAAATGCACGATGCACCCTGTTGAGTTTTACTCCATCCACACTTTTGATACTTGCCCCTCCAGCATTCTTACACAGTTGTCTTTGATGTCCCCAGAATGTCCTGGCAAAATGGAACTAACCATAATTGAGAAGCATTTTTACATACCCTATCAGGTTTGTGAACGTAAAATCTATCAATGAACATCAGTTATGGTAAGCTTCCTTCAAACAGCACAGTACTCTGACATAGAATTCTAAAACGAATCTCTACCGCTCCCTGTGTCCGATTTCTAGGTCACATCTGCAAACAGCGCTGTAGTCTTTCCACCACTGCTGGAGCGTTGTAATCAAGGAGGTTCAAATTCACACTTTTAAATACAAGGAACGTCTCTCTGCCTCTAAACCTATGGAATCATTATGCTTATCTTTACAATTGATCTAAAACCGAATGCAATAGAATTATTGTCACCTAAGTACAACAAGTAAAAAAAAATTGGTCAGAGGCTAGGATGCCTACAGCGAGTAAGTCAAATCCTGACTCCCCAAAGCCTGTCCATCACATACAAGGTAAAAGTTATAAGAATGCAACGGAATACTTTCCCCTTGTCTAGTTGTGCGCATCACTTGCAACATTACATGCAAAGCAGTCTGAGAGATTGAAACGTATCCACACACAACCACTTCGTCTACCATCAACACTCAGCAGCTCATTATGCACCATCTCGTGTAATGAAGGATTTTACATCGGAGGGATTGGTTTGCTCTCATTGGAGCAGGAATGAGGTAACCTTGTTCAGGTGTGAAAAGTTAGGAACAATTTTGGCACGTTCAGAAGGATATTCTGTTTCCAGTTACTGGTAGATTATTAAGTGGGATCATAATCTCAAGACTGCCAGCAAGAGAGCGAAGAGTGCGATGAGGAGAGAACTCTTCCGTCAGACAGTTGGTAGTATTTGTAACTTGGTTCTTAACTATTTTTTCAACCTGTCGAGTAACCTTCAGAATACATGACCAGGTCCTTCAATTCTTCTACTGTCCTCCGTTTGTACCATTGAGAGTTATTACAGTGAAAGTTATTAGGAATTTGAATGTACTACCTGGTACAGTGGTGGAAGTGGTTTCCATAGGAGAAATCAAAGGAGAGCTGGATATAGATTTGAAAGTGATGAATTGACAGGGTTCAAAAGGAAGAATGCTGAAGAATGGGAATAGCTAGGTATCTCCTTTTCAAGCTAGACCCAGTCAGCGGGAAAGGGTAGTTCAAGAATTCCATGTCAGAATTGTGTGTGGTTTGAAGGGAGTTTGTTGTACTTGACGTTCACATGTTGTCTGAAATGACTTCCTTGTGTTTTGTAGAATTCTATGATTGTCATTATTGCGTAGCGATATTGTGTCCAGTGTGGGTGCTGTAAATGCAGGGAGACCCATAAATTCATGGAATCTTAGAGTACCGAAGAGGCCCTTCAACCCATCAAGTTTCTATTGGTGAAAGTGCACTTACTCCAACGTGCACACTTTCCAACAGTAGACCGGTAGTCTTCAAGTACTTTCGAACGATTGTAACATTTCCTGTCGCTGCTATGCCCACGCAGGAAGCGCATTCCATACCACACTATCTCTCTGTTTGAAAATATTTTTCCACAGTTTCCATCTAAACATTCTTCCATAATCTTCAAAATGATGTCGACGTTGCTATCGAATCTCTAATGATGTGAAAGAGCTGCTTCCTATCCATTCTATCTGCCCTCTCAAAACCTTCTGCGATCCAAACAAGACTCGTCGCAACCTTCATTGCTCCAAAGTAAACCACCTTGAGCTTCCTAGCCTCTCTCCACGGCGAGTCTGCTCAAATCTATGTTCATGTCTGCGTCAGTGTATATGTGTGTGTGTTTTTTTCTTGCATTCATATGTGCCTCTGAGTAACAGATAGGCCAGGAATAAGGCATACTTCGCATGAATGAATTGTGTTAAAACACGAGTAAACATTTCCCCTGCTACTTTTAAACCAGAAACATGGAAAATATATATCCAGTGTGAGATTCTGTGAAATTTCGAGCGGCCAAGAATTATTTAAAGTAAAAATTAACAACATTATTTCTTAAAGTATAACAGAATGTAATTAACAACTATTTACAACTGCATCATCTACCCTGCATTTTACATTCCCTTCTATAGTACGAGTCTGATAAAACGACCCGAGTAAGATTTACCAAAAATTCAAATTTCAACATCTGTCGCATCTTCCCTTTGTGTATTCTTCTGGAGATTTTCTTCTCATGATTTCGCTTTCACAGGTCTATGGTAGATAAATGTGTCTTCAAGGGAACGTTGTTTTGTGCAGCCTGTACATGAAAGTGGCTTGGCAGTTTTGTGTCAGTCTTCCAGGTCATATACCCGCAATGCATCGGATTTTCTTTTCAACATTGCAAATATACTAAATTCAAACTTGATTTGAGTTTTTTTGTGGGGGAGGTTTTTAATTTTAAATTATTGGCCTAATTGAATTTGTTTTTGTCTCCGGGCAACCAGTTACTCTCGCTGCTGGGCAGAAATGTGTACATTCCAACTTGTTTAAAACACCCGGTGCTGTCAGGTAGTTCTGCTAGCTTTCAATTTTCATTAATATACATCACACTACTACACCTTCATAATACCTCCTCATTTTAGAAACAAAATGACTATCATAATGAAACGATAGCTTCATTTTTCTTTTGTATTTTTAAACACATTTCCTTACAATGCAGATAACTTTATTCTACGTTCACCTTAACTTCGTCCCATAAATATGTAAAACAATTGACAGATGTATCACGACGTTATCTGTTAAATCCATGATAACACGTCTGCGATTATATTCTTATAATACACATGTGCGATATTTAAATGAAAAGTCTGCAAAGTATGACTCCAACGACGTAGTCTCGTATTCCTGTCTTTAAAGCAATCCAAGAATGTATGAAGAGTGTGATCCGTGTACACACCATCTCTGAAACATTGTCTGTGATGTATACATCAATCTGTGGTCAGGCCAGTACTAAGCTGAATAGCTCTTTTTCGATCGTGGAGTATTTCCTCTGTTGGAAGTTGAATTTCTTCAAACAAATAACTAATCAGCAGAACTAATCAGCAGTCAATCCAATACTCATATTCTTGTAGTTGTACAGCTCCAACTCCGATGCCACGAGGATCGAAGGCGACATGAAAAGCATGAGTAACTTTTCGTGTTGCTAAAACTGGGCTGGCGGTTATTATTGATTACAAATGGTCGAATGCCTCCGAGCATTTTTCTGTCCACCGAAAATTTGTGTTTGTATTAAGCAATCAGTTAACGGTGCTTCCACAGTGCTGACATTTGAAAGAAACTTTTTTTTTAGAATCTGCTGAGACCAAAGAATCAAAATGACGTCTTTCTTCGAGGTGGGTCGTGGAAATTTCTCAGTGGCCTTCGTCTTTGCATTCCGTGGGGTGCACCTTCGTTGACTAAGGTTATGTCCCAAGAACGTCGTTTTTTGTGTTCATTAACTTTTTCTTCTCGTGATCGTTCAAAGATCTCTGACAACTGTACCATGTGATCTTTCCTGGACTTAATAAAGATCACTACATCGTCTATATAGATTGTGCAGTTTGTTAACCCAACAATGATTGTGTTCATGAGTCTTTGAAATGTGATAGGTGCATTCTTCATTCCAAAGGGCATCATATTAAACTGATATATCCTATTTGGCGTCAGAAATACAGAAATGTCTTTTGCCATTTCTGATAAAGGTAAGTGCTAGTAACCACGCATTAAGTCCAATTTGATGATGTAACTGCCTTGGGATCGAGACTGTGGTGCTGGAAAAGTACAGCAGGTCAGGCAACATCCAAGGTTCAGAAGAAGCGATGTTTTGGGCATAAGCCCTTCATCAGGAATAATTCCTAATGAAGGTCTTCTGCCCTATATGTCAATTCCCCTGCTCCTCAGATGCTTTCTGACCTGCTATGCTTTTTCAGCATCACGTTTTATACTCTGATATCAAGCATCTGCAGTGCTCTCTTTCCCCTCCCTGCTGTAACTGCATTCTTGATGCAGTCGTCCAATCTATAATTGAATGTGACTCCGATTTTGTAATGGCATTGTCATTCTGATAATCCACGCAATAGTGTTGATTCCGGTCTGGTTTATGAACTAAGACGATCGATGAACTATACTCACTTTGGCTTGGTTCGATGTCCTCATTAAATGTGGCCACCACGTACTTTGGAATCTGCCTGGTTTTGAAACGATTAAGCCGATACGGATGTTGTGTTATCGAAGCAGTATTCTGTACATCCACTTCATTAACAATAGCATTGGTCCTCCCTGTAGTAACAATTCGTACTGCAGTAACAATTCGTTTAACTGCCTTGTATGCTCCTGAGTCAGATAGCTTATTAACCTACCCCATTTCTCAAGGACTTCTTCATTTTTAAATATTATTTGAAGCACGGCAATATTCATATTATCTGGAATTGGTTCCTCACTTTGTGGTGCAGGAACTAATACATTTTTCGATAGTTATTTTTTCTCAAATTTAATACGGTTTTAACATGTTCACATGATATTCACGATACCTGTTTTTAAAAATCTGGGATCTTTACACGATGGTTCGCCTGACTGAACTTTTTCTCAATTTGATAGGGAACACTAAACCTGGCTTTGAAAGGATCTCCTGTCACTGTTACAGTCCTAAAACGTCATCACGTTGGGAAAACGCCCGATCTCAGAGTCTTGTATCAGCCATATGCTTCATTCTCGGCTGTGGCCAACCCGCCAACTCATTTTAGTATCTCCCTCACATACGATACATAATCTGAGTGTGAGATCTTCAACTTTGGTCCACTCAACTTTTCTTTAATTAATCTCACTTCATGCCCGAATAATAACGAAGGGAGTGAGCTAAGTAGATACGTTTGGAGCATCTCGACTTGTATTATACGAATGGGATACCACTATCATTACGGCAATTATGACAGAATGTTCTGATAATGATCTTCAAGGTATTATCCCACCTTTCTAAAGTTTCCTGGGATTCAGGATGATACGCACTGGATTTAAGGAGCTGCATACTGAGGTTATCCATAAACTCCTTAAAGAGTCGAGCAGTAAAAATTAACCCTTGGTCTGACTGAATCTCTCTGAATAACTAATGCCTTGCGAAGAAATCTACTAACTTCTTATACATTTTTTTGCCCTGATACTCCATTATGGAAATGCCTCCGGAAATCCGCAAGGGAGGCCCACTGTGGTTAAAAATTACTTGTTCCCACATTTAATTCTCCGGAGGGGACCTACAGAAACAGTTATAACTCACGTGAAAGGTTCTTCAAATGCAGGAATTGTCAACAAAAGTATTGGTTTTATTATTGCCTGTGTCTTACATGCCATTTGGCATGTGTGACACGTTGTGAAAAAATTTAACTACATGTTTGTGCATTCCAGACCAATACTTTGTTTTATATGCCATAACCTTAGTCTTTCGTATTTGTAGGCGACCTCGTACAGGTAGATCATGTGCTACCCGTTACAACTCCTGTCTGTATGCTCTGGAAAATACAATCTGGTACGCGTCTGCAATTTCCCTCTTCACTGTTGTGCTGTGTTTTCCATTTCAGTCTTCGGATTCTGCTTATCAGATCATAACTCTCTGGAATATTCTCTGCCTCCTTTTCAGAGTGCTGACCTACATATATATCGTTTCAACATCTTGTCCTGCCTTTGCAAGTATCTTAGACTTTCAGTGCTAAACCCTTCTGCCTGACCCCTTGCTTGTTCCGGTTTTTCCTGCACAGTTATGTTGAACAGGGTGTCGGCTAATTGAACCTCAACTCCTTCATCTTTCTCTTTAAGTTTCACTTCATGCGGTGAGTTATGATCTGGTTTCAACGCAGCCTGGCAGAATGTCAGGCTATTGCTGCTGTAATACCACTATTTATTTGTCTTCATTGGTTTTCTCCACAACAAAGGGTGTCACTCCCACTTTGAATCCTTCCAAATCATTCCCAAGAACAACCCAATCTCTTGGAATCGACACTTTTTCATTCACTCTGATTGTAACTTCTCCAGTCTTGAGTTGGCACTCCAACTGGCTCCTAGAATAGCTTAGATTCCCTACAGTGTGAAAACAGGCTCTTTGGCACAGAAAGACAACACCGCCCTTCCGAAGATTAACCCACCATATCCCATTTCTCTCTGACTAATATACCTAACGCAACCAGCAAATTGACCTGGCCTGCGGGAGGAAACACACGCTGACATGGGGAGAATGTGCAAACTGCACACAGACAGTCGCCCGTGGCCCGAATCGAACCTGTAACCCTGATGCTGTGAGGCAGTATTGCTAACAACTGAGCTACCATGTCGCCCTACATAGGGAAACATTAAATTTCTGCCCATTTATCCCATCAAATATCATACTCACGTGTAACAGTTTATTGGACAAATTAACTTCAGTTTATTAAAAAGATCGAGTCCGTGTCTGATAATATATGGAGGAATATTGAGTGTGTGCGTTTATCTCCGCATATGCATATGTCTATGAATAACTCTACGTCTATTACTGTGAGTGTTTCTATGTATGTCTGCATTTCTCTGTGTTCTTTTTCTCTGTTTGTCTGTGTCTCTGTTCTGGGTCAAGTTTGTGTCTCTGTGTTTGTGTGAATGTCGTTGTTTGATCAGATCTGCCTGCGCTGGACACGAATTTAATTAATGAATGGAAAGTATCAGAGTCTATTTCTCTCTCTCTCTCTGTCCATCATGTGAGACAGAGTCACCATCTGCAGCGTCACTGCACAAGCAGCTGAATTTTTATTGTGAAAAGCATCAACTCATTTCAATCTCTCTGCTTGCACGTTTGTCGTACAATGGAATGGAATGGAATGGAACAGAAGAGCCAGACACTCAGTAAGTAGAACTAAAATTTCATATGTCTTCGATACAAAGTACAAAGTGCAACTCTTTTTGTTCCTAGATTAAGACGGTACAAAAATAAAATATCCAACGTTACAGAAAAGGAGGTTGGTACAGCAGACCACGGTAGCAATTAGCTTCTCATCCGCACTTGGCCCTGGCTGAACACTGCAATGGTCACATGCTATGCTGGGAAGCCGCTGCAGTCGGTCGGAAGATCGTCAAGCTACACGGGACGGACGCAGTAAAAGGTCAATGGACCCGACTGGGAGGTTGATAACCCGTATTGGGCGATTGCCTCACCTGGAGGACACTACAGGAGAAGGCTTCTTATGGAAGCTGAGGTATTGCCATGCTGCAGCAGAAGGCAGTTACGTGATGCCAGGCGGATTGCTGCGAGGCCACTGCACTACAACCAGAGCATGTTATTTGGTTCTGATGACGATTCCCGGCCTTCAATGAAAACTTACAGCCAAGTGCAGTTGTCTCTCCCATATACATGTGTCTATGAATAACTATACGTCTATTACTGCGTATGTTTATATGCATGTTAATAGCAGACATACACAGACGCACACACAGTGACGGACATAATTATTTACAAACACATGTATATGGGGACAGTCCACTGCGCTCGGCTGTAAGTCCTCATTGGAGGCCGGGAATAGTCGTCAGATTACCTTCAGCAACTGGGGATTGTTGCATGCTCGAGGCTGTGGAAATTCACTAAGAAGAGCTCAGGGATCATCGCTCCTCGCTTCAGGTTGGCAAATGCCACATTTTCCGGAGGCGGCCGGGAATAGGAAGTTAAGAAGAAGACGATGGAAAGGACAAGAGGGAAAGAAAAACGCTGGGCTAAAGATGAAGATAGTAGGAACGGGAACAGAAGAACAGCAAGTGCAGTGAACGATCTAGAGCTGGAACGTCCCACCATGACCATGGGAGTGTTTCATATTTCGAGATTCACGGAATCTATTTGGAGGCTCAGAGCAATTTTCTTCGATTCCTTTTAATGTTGTCCCTATAACATGAGCAAAATGAGATGAGCATGGATAATCAAAGAAAATCTGTCATTTTTGTGTACGTTATCTGAGGTGATGTCGTTTTATTATTGACATTGATGATGACTTCTTCGGAATGGATTCACAAGCATTGCTTTGGCTGCAACCCTTATGAATACCTGACTTTGTACAAAAAATATTATAAGAAACAGAATGCAGTTGTTGAGTTACTGCGTCGTACTTGTATTTACGCCATGACCGAGCTAAGATCAGACTTTAGTGAAAGAATGTGCTAAACTGTCCCTTTAATCAAATCGTTCACTCAATTAAAGAGTGAGAAGACCCAAGGTATTACTGTGTGTGAAACCTGAAATGACTCACTTGCTTCACCTAATTTTGCCATACAACCAAGCAACTCAACTCAAGACACTGGAACCCATTCCAACGCTTTGTACTTATTTCTGTGTCAAGTGTTCACTACCATCTGTAATATGTCACATTCTGGAAGGTCGCAGCAAGTGTAACAAGTGTTCGTCTTCATTTTGTTTGTAACTCCCACTTTTGGTCCATTATTGAGTGGGGCGTGTTTTCTTAATTTAACATATATTACTGCTAATTACCCCTTTTAAGTCTGTAATGAGGTCTCCCACTGCAGCACGGCAGTCCATACTTGGGCAATGCATGCATCATGTTATCAATGCTATCAGGAGGCAACGTCCAGAGTTTCACCCCCATCATTTTGAAAGAATGGTGATGTAGTCTTGAGGTGTTATGGCTTGCAAATGACCATTAAGTTATAACTGAAACTGTTGTCTCGATTATTCTTGTTTGCACTGATCTTGGCTTGAGAAAATGTTGCCAGAGATATCTGTGGATAAAAGCAGGGTATATCGTGCACGATGCATACTTCTGCTTCTGTTTGAAGGTGGGGAGAGAGTCAATGGTTAATGTGGTAAAATGATTTTTTAGCAAACAGACTACTGTCTCTGAGGTAGAGTCAAGTGTTAATGCTATGAAGTACCCACCCTCTGACCTCCTGATGTAGCCACACAAGATATTTTGCTACTCAGATTCAGCTGCACATGAACAGCCCTCCACACTATTTTAATAGGGCTACACTGAGAAAAACGGACGTCATTGAAAATCAAGATGGGGATACGATGAGAAGTAATTTGATTTCATTTTGGCAGAATTATTATTTTACTGGTAACTGTGTTACACTGATGTCCTTTGCTAGCTGGAGAAAGTGAGGGCTGCAGATTCTGTAGATCAGAGTCGAAGAGTGTAGTCCTTAAAAAGAATAACCAGTCAGGCAGCATCCAAGGAGCAGGAGAATCGACGTTTTGGACCTCAGGAATGAGCCTCATACCTCTATGCTTTTCCACATTGCAATCTTCGACATCCTTTACTCGGCATCAGCACAAGCCAGAATTTTCTCTGTGTCCAGTTGCATCTGGACCTATAATGGTCCCTTAGAAACGTAACAGCTGATAGTTCAGTGCAGCACTTACTGCTCCGTAGTGGAACTGTCCTGTCACCCGTCAACAGTCAACAGTCAACTGTAACTCGTCACCATTGAATCTCCAATACTTTAGCAAAGTTACATTTATGAGCTGTCCCCGGTATTGATCCCGATCTTCACTGTCTCTTGGTGGGCAATAAAGTACAATTTCTGGGGTGGCATGGTGGCTCAGTGGAAGGAGTGCACAGGGACTCAATTGAGGTGCGTCACGGGGCTCAGTAATTAGCACTGCTACATCACAGCAGAGACTCCTGTTTGATTCTCCCCTTGGGCGGCTGTCCCTCTGTGGAGTTTGCACATTCTGCAAGTGTCTGCGTGGGTTTCCTCCCACAGTTCGAAGACGTGTAGGATGTGTGAAACAGACAAACTAAATCCTCCATAGTGTTCAGGGATGTGTCATTTGCATTACTCAGGAGAAATATAAGTTAATAAGGTAGAGAATCGGTTTGGGTAGGATACTCTTTGCAAGGAAAAGTTTCCTTTTTCTACAGTGTTGGCATTCTATGATAGAGAAAGTGATAAGGGACTCATGGAGAGGTAAGTAGACAGAGGGGGAGACACACACAGACAGATAAACTAACAGAGAGATAAACACAGTTTTGAGCAAGTAAGTAAGATGGAGAGAGAAGCATATCAGAGAAAACGTGAAAAGAAAAAAAGAGACAATTGAATAGAATCAATGGAAGAAGCTGTGGGGATAGGCGGGAAATATTGTGAGAGAGCCAGATAATTGATCAGAGCCAGACATACGGAGGGACATAAGGTGAAAAACATTCAAGGCAGACAGAAAGACCACTGTCTGGGGCAGAAACACAGAATGAGGCGAATGAGAAAGACATTAACAGACAATCAGAAACAAAACGAACAATGAGAAAGGTAGATTGAGAACAACGGGATCAACGACAGGGAACAAGGAAAGGAAGGACAGACATACAGCTGGATAGTGAGAGAGAAACGTAAAACAGGAGGCATGGAATAACAGAGTAAAGATAGTGAGAATCTGTGAGCAGACGACCCTGAAAAAAAATCTGATTTTTCCTGAGCATGGGAGTACGAAATCTTGAAAATCCTGAAGTCATCAAAACTTTTAAATAGTTTAAAGGAGAATTTCCCAATTTATCCATGTTTCAGACCCAGGATGACAGAAAGCAGGACATTTTCCTCCATACGAATTACTATTCACTGGAGGTGATTGTAATCTAACTTCTGTTTAAAACAACTTAAAAAAAACATAAAACATTGGCTTATGATTCTTCTGGTTAAAATTCTTAAATTTATCAAACTTCTGAAATTCCCCCTTATCAGACACGCGCAGGCAGACATATTTAAACAAAATAAGAATGTTGAGAACGGAGCTAAAGATTGAGACGGCAGCTGAATGATCACAGAGTTCATCAGAGTAATCCTTTATGCAGTTCCTTGGTCTTAAACAAACCCAAAACCCACAGCTTATAATGATTACCGAGGGCAACTATGTTGATGATCTTCAGGATTGAGGCGCTTTTGACTTTCGAGGAATACACAGTCCTTTCATTCCAAAAAATCCGATTGCACCTGCCCAAGCTTTTACACCCACGCGGTGTTCATACTGGAGACAACAGCTTGTGTGTTCGTGGAAATAATGCCCATCTCATCGATAATGGGTTATTTGTCCATACATCACCTATTTGTTGCTGGCCGTGTCTCTATGTGTTAACAGCCTCTGCTCAGATTCATGGAGTCATATAAATGATCATCACAGAAACAGACCCTTTGTTTCAAATCGCCCCTAACGATTAAATATTCGATAAGAATCTAGCCCCATTTGCCAGTATTTGTTCATTTACAAGACTAATTGCTTGTTGCTCAGATACCCTTCAGATACGTTTTAATTGTTGTAATTATACCATGCTTCCGTTATCTAATTTCATACCTGCACCACTCTCCACATTAAGAGGTTGCCCCTTAGGTTTCTTTTAAATCTGCCCCTTGTCAACTATGCCCTCAATTTTTCGATTCCAGTACTTTGGGGAGGGGGAAATCTATTTATTCTCTTATGATGAATAAGTGGGTGCACTGTACCTTCAAGAGAGATAAAAGCTCGCAATACTACCTGACAGTACCAAGTGATCTCAATAAAGTAACAATGTAGCACTTGCTCAAAATTTACATTAGCTGGTTGACTGGGGACAAAAACTCATTCGAATTAAGCCAAACAGTTTAAATTCTAAACTTAAGAAAACAAACTTTCACCCAGTTTGAATTTCTTATATTGATAATCTTAAAACCTAATGACCCAATCTGATGCTTTGGACTTATAAGACAGGGGAAAATTGAACAATTCCGTGGAGAACTGCCATGAAACCATCATGTTAAGACTGCATGAAAAGTAACTGTCTTCAAGGTAACTTCATCAGTAACCTGTGAAGCAAAATCGCTAAGAAGAAGAAAAGAAGGCAGGAATATAGAGAAGAGCTAAAAGCTACCTGGTTTTGAGATAAGACAGGCTGTGTCTTCCAATCTTATAATCCACAACCAACTGATGAAGGAGCAGTGCTCCCAAAGCTAGTGCTTCCAAATAAACCTGTTCGACTAATATCTGGTGTTGTGTGATTTTTAACTTTGGTTTTGAGATAAGAAGTTTCCTTTTGTAAATTGTAATCAAACTTTTTTGGACTCGTATTTTAGAAGGGGAAGGTCAGAGGAATGAGTTGCAATTAGTTGTTCGCTAATTATTCTCTGTTATGCTTCACGAAATAATGTTATAGAGTGACAGAATCATAGAGATGTACAGCACAGAAACAGAACCTTCAGTCCAACTTTTCCATGCTGACCAGATATCCCAAACCAATCTCTTCTCACCTGCCAGCACCTGGCCCATATCCCTCCAAATCCTTCCTATTAATGTATCCATCCAGACATCTTATAAATGTTGCCATTTTCCTAGCCTCCACTACTACTTCTGGCAGCTCTTTCGAGACATGTATCACACACTTGCATGAACAAGTTGCCCCTTAGATCTTTTTTATATCTTTTCCCTCTCAACTGAAACCTATGCCCTCTAGTTCACTCTCCTACACCAAGGAAGAGACTATGTCTATTTATCCAATTCATGCCCCTCATGATTGTATAAACTTCTGTATGGTCGGTTCTCAGCCTCCGACACACCAGCGAAATTAGCCCCAGCCTATTCAATCTCTTCCTACAACTCAAATCGTCCAATTCTGGCAAAATCTGTGTAAATCCTTTCTGAGTCCTTTCTAATTTCACAACATTCTTCCGATAAGGAGACCAGAATTGCAAGCAATTTTCCAAAGGTGCCTAACCAATGCTCTGTACAACTGCAAAACGACTTCCTAACTCTGGTACTCTGACTAATAAAGGAAAGCATACCAAACGCCTCCTTCACTATCTTATTTCACTGCGACTCCACTTTCAAGGAGCTATGAACATGCACGCCAAGATCTCTTTGTTCAACAACAAACCCTTGGACCTTACCATTAGATGTACAAGTCCTGCTGAGATTTGCTTTTCCAAAATGCAGCATCACGCATTTACCTAATTTAAACTCCATCTGCCACTTCTCATCCCATTGACCCATCTGATCAATATCCTGCTGTAATCTGAGGTAACCCACTTCGCTGTCCACTACACCTCCAATTTTGGTGTAATCTGCAAACTTACTAACTATACCTCTTACGCTCACATCCAAATCATTTACATAAATGACAAATCTTAGTTGACCCAGCCCCGACCCTTGTGGAAGTTCAATGGAAACAGTCCTCCAGCCTGAATACAACCATCCACCAACACACTCTGTCTTCTACGTTTGAGCCAGTTCTGTATCCAAATGTCTAGTTCTCCCTGGATTCCATGAGAGTTAACCTTGATAAGCAGTCTCCCATGGGGAACCTTGTCAAACGCCTTATGAAAGTCCTCATAAATCACGTCCAGCACTCTGACCTCATCAATCCCCTTTGTTACTTCTTCAAAACACTCAGTCAACTTTGTGAGACATGACTTCCCACGCACAAAGACATGTTGACTATTCCTAATCAGTTCGTACCTTTCCAAATATGTGTAAATCCTATCCCTCAGGATTCGATCCAACAACTTGCCCATCACCGACGTCCGACTCACTGGGCTATCTTTCTCTGGGTTATCCTTACCAACCCTCTGAGCAGTTAGCCCTCCTCCAGTCTTCTGGAAACTGGCCTGTGATTTTTGATCACACAAATATCTCAACAATGGGCACAACAATCCCTTCACTGGCTTCCAACAGGGTTCTAGGGTACAAATGATGTGTTTCAAGACATTCAGCACTCCCTCCTCTGAAATACCGACATTTTCCAAGACGTCAGCACCTATTTCCCTATATTCTGTATCTTCCATGTCTTTTTCAATTTTAAGGAGTGATGGTGAAAATTCATTTACTATCTCCCCATCTCCTGTAGCTCCACACAAGGGCGGCCTTACCTGACTTTGAGGTCACCTATTCTCCCCCTCGTTAACTTTTTGTGCTTAATGTATTGGTAAGCGCCCTTTGGATTCAACCTAACTCCATTTTCCAAAGCTACTTCATGTCCTCTTTCTGTCCTCCTGATTTCCCTCTTAAGTATACACCTATTTCTTTTATATATGCTGCTTTCTTTTTCTTATCAAAAAACTCTCTCTTTTTTTGGTCATCCAGCATTTCGTACGCGTCCCAGCCTTTCTTTCAACGCTAACAGGAATGTACTATCTCTGGATCTCGTTATCTCGTCTCTGACGGCTTCCAATTTCCCAGTCATCCCTTTACCTATGAACATCTGCCCGCAACCAGCTTTGGAAAGTTCTTGCCTAATACCGTCAAAAGTAACTTTTCTTCAATTTAGATCTTCAACTTTTAGAATTGGTCGTTCCTTTTCCATCACGGTTTTAAAATTTATGGAATTATAGTCGCTGCCCAAAGTGCTGCCCCACTGGCCCCTCAGTCACCTGGCTTAGAAAGTTGTTAATTTTTACTTTAAATAGTTCTTGGCCTCTCGAACATTTTGAAGATTATTGCATGTGATAGCTCCTTTCAGTGTTGCTGGTTTAAATGGAGCAGGAAAGGTTACCCTGTGTCCTAACACTATCCATGTTGATCACCATTTTATGAACTTCTCCAAGGTCTTCTCTCAACCTCCAATGCTTCAGAGAAAAGAATCACAGCCGGTTCAAATTCTTCCTGTAACGTAAACACTCCAAACCAGACAAACATTTTGTAACCTTGTGCTGCACAATTCAAATTTAACAATATCTTTCTTATAAGATATAAACCAGAAATGAATAAAATATTCCAAAACACGCCTTATCAATGTCCTGTTCCATTGCAATATGGACTCCCAAAGGCAAGGCTCAATGCCAAGACTAAAAGGGGTGGCGCTGTTTTCAAAGAAAATTGAGCCTGCCCATCAATATCTCTTTGATTAAGACCTTTTGAGCACCATGCCACTCGCCCGAAATTCCACCCAGCCCACTCTGCTCCAACTAACTGCTATGCAAGCAGTGTTTGCAATGAGTAGCATGTTAAAAGTTTTTAAAATATGGAACTCTTCTTTCCACAAGCTTAATATTATTTAAAACTGATGTATTTTCTCATTTCGTTCGGCAATTAGAATGGGGCTGGAAAAGCACAGCAGTTCAGGCAGCATCTGAGGAGCAGAAAAAATAAACAAAGCGCAGTTATGACAGAATATAAAGAAAGAAAAGCATAGGCAACAAATAGCGAAGAATCTGAGAGATTGACAGGAGAGACAGTGGATCATTAATACAGAATAAGACGCAAAAATATGAAAAAAATGATGCATAAACATGGAGATGTAGAGTGTTGGTGAGGGTAGAGCAGGCGATGGCGAGATGGCATTCGCAGCAATGATAGCGTTTGCAGGCCCGGCATAGGACACGAGGAAGCAGTGTGATGGTGGTGGAGAGGGGCGAATTTTTGCCCCACTGGCATAGTTGTCCTTGGCTCCAGATAGAATTAATGAGCTTTGCTCAGGACCCATGGCAATGGGGAACAATAATTACTAAAGATAAATTGAATCAAATATAATGTAAAAGAGATTGAGAAGCAAGTGTCCCTCAATTGTATTCAAAAGACCTAGGTACTTCAGTATGTCTCCAGTCCACAAGACATTTTATAGTGGTAGAGCTGGTTCTTAGAAATGTAGTGCGGCCAGGCGATGAAGTGGGAACATTTTTGGCAGACAACGATTATTGCATTGGAAGTTTACGGATGATGGTGGAGAAGGAATATGCTCAATCCAGAGTAAGTCTTTGCAGAGAGAGATCTTCAAGGTATCAAGAACAGAGGTAGAGCCAGCAAGACGACAATGAGAGTTTGCTGGGAGTGATTGAAGGACCTCCAAAGTGAAGATGATCTCTGTGCAATCGAGTATTTTTCCCTCACGCAAAGCAACTTGTTGGGCAAATAACCTTCACAAAGGCTGAAATGATGTGCTGATGACAGTAGTGGGCAATGGACACAAAAAGTTTGGAAGGCAGAGGATCAGAGATTAGCACTGCTGATTCACAGCGCCAAGGGTCAGGAAAATTTCCACCCTCGAGCGAATGCCCAATTTGCATTTGCACGTTCTCTCTGTTTCTGTGAAATCTTTTCCCCGCAGTCCGAGGAATTTCATTTTATGTGGATTGGAATTGCTAAATTTCCCCATAGTGTCTCGGGAGATCTGAGTTAGTCGTGGAAAACGCAGGGTTAGCAGAATGAGGTTAGCTGTAGGTGGGATGTTGTTCAATAAGTTGGTGTGGACCCGTTGGATCGCATCGCCCATTTACCAACTGCAAGAATTCTATGATCTGCGAAATGCAATTGAAAAGCAAAGGGAACGCAATGCACTAAAAGGGAAAGGAGAGAGCAAAGAGTAATTTTGAGAAAAGAATGGCAGCGAACATCAAAGGGTGCACCAAACTGTTCATAATTAGATTCCCTACAGGCCCTTCGACCCATCAAGTCCACACCGACCCTCCAAAGAGTAATTCAACCAGACCCACTTCCCTCTGACTAATGTGCCGAACACTTTGGACAATTTAGCATGACCAATTCACCTGACCTGGACATATTTGGCTGTGGGAGGAACCAGGAGCAAAACTACGCAGACACACGGAGAATGTACAAAATCCACACAGACAGTCACCCGAGGCTGGAATCGAGCCTGGGACCCTCGTGCTGTAAGGCAGCATTGCTAACCACTGAGGCACCGTGTACAAAAATAACTGTATAAAGCTGTAACAGAAGGAGTAAAGATAACGGGCAACAGTAAACACATGGAAAAAGAGAATAAGTATTTTTCTTATCATGGATGAGACAATGTAGGCAGGAATGTAAGATGTGTGGAATGCGCAAAGAGATTGGAGATGCACAGAGGTACATGGGGTGATCAGTAAATAAATCCAGCAGCTCACAGATGATCCCTCCAGTTTTTGTGGCGGAAAATTCCTCACCAGTGTGTCATCTTGACCTTCCCTGTTTATTCCTGGCCTGTGCTGTTCTTTAATGAGCTGAACATTAGGGATTAGCAATCTTAATCACGTAGAAAGACGGATTGCTAATGCATGGTTCCAATCCCTTCTGAGTTTGGAGCATCCTCTTTCCCTCATCCACTTTCTTCCCCTCTCCCATCCGCGTCCCCCCATCTCTTACTTTCTCTTTCTCTGTCTCACTACAATGACTGCAAAGTTTATCGTCATCCTTTTTTAATCGTTCTAAACACCTTGTAACCAGGAATGTGTCACAACTGATCCTCCGTCCTTTCGACGAGACTTTGTAGAATCCACAGCATTTTCTTTTCTTTTCTTTGGTGAACATGTGCGTTTGGATAGCTGGGAGTTCCTTGTCAGGGCGGTAACGGATATGGGGAGGTAGGGGGTGGTTTGTCCAAAATATGCTCCAGTATCTCATCAAACCTATTTACCACATATATCGTCTTCATAATCGTAGTTTGGCGCCTCCAAATTTCCATTGGTTTAATTTCGATGTTATTCCATTTATTACCCATTACTCTGAGCTGACCAATACCTTATTGCTTCCTGAAATAGTGTTAGCCACCCCTGGAGTTACTAAGTGCATCTTGTTCCTGTCCGAATTTTTGTACTGGGCACTATGCTTCTGACTAGGTCATTAAAACCTAAGTGGTGGGAAGACGCCAGCTATCCATGCAATCTGAACCTGCGTCTGTCGAGGTGTACTCAATGGGAGTCGTGAAGTTCCCGTCAGTCTCATCATTGTTGCAATTACCCCTTCATTCTAAAGTACTCTATTCTGATGCACTGTTCTCACCACATATTACTTCACTTTACACTTATTTCGTCAAATGTGAACCATAATCCACAAACAAATATTCTGTTACTTTCTGAAAGATCTGGAACAGGCCCATTATTATCAACTATGGTAGACGTGTCTGAGACAAAGGAGCATCAGTTTAATCTAAGGAGGAATACTTCGTGGGAGATATGAGATTTTCTTTTCACCTAGAGTTTTGTTGAAATATGTGATGTGCTACCTAAGACGGTGGAGGAGCCAAAACCTTTAAGAAGTACTTGGATGAAAACTTAACATGTCGGGGCAGAGTGGACTGTTCACCAGGTAAAGGTAAACGGGATCACTGTATTTTGATATTTGTTTGCATTTCATAGATGTAGTCGGGCAAAGATCCTGTTTCTCTTCTATGTGACTTTCTGAAGACATGTTTTGTACAAATCAGAATAACATGCTTTATTCGATTAAGAACACCCTGTCCCCCTACGCATTCTGCCTTTAATATTATGCTGGATTGACTCTACGGGCATGGTTAAAATCATTCATTATCTGCTTAAGTGGTGCAGTGCTGCAAAACGACCTCTGAGTCAAATTAAGAAAAACAAAATCAGAATTACTGAACCGTAAGAATTTTGAGAGTTCCATTCCTGTTCGTGTTTTGTTAAAATCCTGGTATCTGCAGATCAGTGAATGTTCTCTTGCCTGAGCAAGCAGAAGGCATGTTGACTTGAAAGACGTCAGCTGAACTTATTTGTTCAGAGACTGCAAGTAATGTCTCCAGAGTTCCTCTATGCGTGGCTGGAGAGATCGCCTGATCTCTTCACAAGGGAAACACTCCAAAGTGCCATATCATGGGGTTTCATAGAAAGGTTTAAGCTCTGGCATGCAAGCAGTTTGGCATGTTGAAGAGAGAGGGAGAGGAGCGAACACAATCCGAGAAGAGCACACTGTAATATTATATTACATGCAATGGAATTGAATTGGGATACATCAGACTGCAATTACACAAAGAAAAACCAGAAAATCTCTTCGCATATTGCTTTCTATATTAGGAATCAACATTTGATGCCGACATATGCTCGAATACGGCGTGTACTCCAGTTGTTCGAGTACGTTTACTATCCCTTCCTTGCATTTGTTGGTGTTTTTGGTAAGTATTTTTATTCAGTGAGTTCAGTCCATGAATCTGAACTGATGTGAGTCTGTCAAATGAATACAAGTTGAGCAGTTTAAACGTTTGTACGCCCTGTGTGTTGCCTTTGAGGGACCTGGCTGACTGCATCACTGTTTTGAGATGTATCGTGACACCAGCAGCAGCAGTTCAAGTCCGGCATTCCATGATGTGTCCACCTCACTCCCTCGCCCTTGAAATCAAAAAAATCCAGCAAGAGTTTCAACACCACCATCAAATCTCTTTTCCTGAAATTTGATAATGGACACATCATTATTATTACCATTTTATTTTAATAAGGAAGATTTTCCAAAGAAACTTTCGAGTTGGTTAACCATGTGCATCTTGTAAATACT
Organism: Hemiscyllium ocellatum; assembly: GCF_020745735.1. Lineage (NCBI taxonomy): Eukaryota > Metazoa > Chordata > Chondrichthyes > Orectolobiformes > Hemiscylliidae > Hemiscyllium > Hemiscyllium ocellatum. Next base: position 2,186,806 of record NC_083441.1, read on the forward strand.
ACACATAGTTGTGACTAAGTGTCCGTGGTGGAGTGTGTGGACGTTTGCGGATATGATATCAATCAATCAATGAACCAGTCACTGTCTCCAAAATAACTTTCTGCACTGGAGCAGAACACTCTCAGCGCAGTCCAAAGATTCCTCGCAGGTAAAGCGGAGACAGAAGCAGCACCAGCTGACTGGTCCGTCTGAACCGAGAGTGGGGATGACACTCCCAATTTCTGAAGGGGACTGAACCTGAAAATATTAGCTCTGCCACTCTCTCCACAAATGTTGCCAGACCTGCTTTGTTTCTCCAGCCATTTCCGATTTCGTCTTAGACCTTCAGTAGTTCATTGTTTTATTTCTTCAATCCCACATTTCGGCCTGGATGAATGGCAACAAGAAGGCGAGAGAAGCACATCATAAATATTGGTCCTGAGAGACGTTGTTTTAAAGAAAAAAATATGCAATTCAAGGCTTGGCTCGTGTCCGTTGAAGTTTCGAACAATACATGTGAAATATGAAATCTTCAATGGAGATATGATGGGGTGAACAGGAAAGTGATTTTCCCTTATTCTATCACCTGACTCAAATAAGGGGACAAAACCTTGCACAAAGGAGATTTCATGAGAGATTGCCAAAGAAGAATCAAGCAAATTGAAAAAGAGGGAGTGCAGGCATGATGAAAAGACTTCAATCCAGGCATGGCGACCGGCAGAGCTGGGGCATCTCCAAAGCAACAGGCAATATTTAGGATCTCCCATTATGCAAACATCCAGTTTCAAATGACGGCGGGGAATGAAGCAAGGAACCCAGGGATAGTGTTTTACAAATATGCCCATCTTCTCTAGCCCTATATGTTCCTAGAAACAAAATGAAGCATTCATCTGCTTTTATTTCAATCAGAGGTGTCTCGTGGCCGTATCTTCTTGGCCTCGATGCAGGCCACATGATATAAATTCAAAATCTAACGCAGGTTAGGGAATTGATATACGGATGAAAGGAATTAGTTGTTTCATTGGTGAGGCCATTTCCGCACAGTGAACACACTGGTGCCTATGTCACTGTCTTATATTATCCAGTTAGGAGAAAATTTAGAGAAGTTCAGCAGGTCTGGTTGAATCTGTGGAGAGATAAAAATAAGAACTTTAATTTGTTATCTATTGTACGTTTTAATCTTTGACTGCGTCATCCCCACAAAGTCACCACTCCACCCCATTCCCATTAACCTGTCCTGAACTCAAGTCATAATCAGGAATGTCATTCCTACATTTACAGTGTGGAGTCATGTTTCAATTCCAGTATGGATCTTCTCTAGGACAGCAAGTTTGGAGAGAGGATGGGGATTAACACTTTGTTCTCAATATGATTTAAATATATACAATTAATTCAGCTCTCACAACGCTCCATTTCAAGCACTGCTAAGACATCAAATGATATGACAGAAACAATCATTCCTTATGTCATTCTTAAATGGATACCCCTTAATTCTGAGACTGTTCTTTTTCTGCTGTCAAATGGAATATGTGCTCTTCAAATGATGTATAATTTTTAGGTTTTGTTGCCTTTCTCACAGTTAACATATTGGCGATTGCAATCCTGTCTCGAACTACGTGTGGTATTTCCAAATGCGTAACCCTGTATCTGGTAGGCATGGCAGTGACGGATCTACTGATCAATATCTTTGACGTGACACTGAGGCAGATTCCAATTGTTTATAAAGCAACATTTCAGTTCGTGAAGTCTATCCCTGTGTGCAATATCCATGCTATCCTTGTCCATGCAGCCACAGATTGTTCTGTGTGGTTCACTGTTGCTTTCACCTGTGATCGTTTTGTTACCATCAATTGCCAGAAACTGAAACGTAAATATTGCAAAGTGACAATTGCATCTGCGATATTAGGTTCAGTGACAATACTGAGTTGTTTGAAGAATGTATTTTGGTATTTTATGCTAACAGGTCAGTATCAATTAAAGAACAACCCTTGGTTTTGTGAGCTAAGATGGAATATTGCATTATCGCAGTTCTGGGCAATTGTCGAAATCATTCATCATGTCCTAACCCCGTGCTTGGCAATTCTTTTGACTGTTCTGTTTAATACTTTATGTATCAGACATATTCTAATGGCCAGCAGCGCTCGCATGAGATTCTGCACTCTGAGCAAGGAGAAGAATGTCACAGACACAAAAATGAAAAATAGAAGAAAATCCATAAATTTACTGTTTCTTATTTCGATCAACTTTGTCCTCTCGTGGGCCATCCTTACACTCTATTCAATATGGAAAAGAGTGTGGCGACTAGAACAGAAGAGATTTTTCCTACATTATTTTGTGCAGGAAATTGGATACATCTGCCAGCTCACCAGTTGCTGCACAAATATTTGCATTTATTTCATGACATTGACCAAGTTCAGGGATCAGATGAAGGCTGAAATTTCCAGTTACTCTTATTAAACGTGTTTAAACAAAGAAGAACAGCTTTTTCTTAAAAGAAAGAATTCAGTTCGCATCAAGGTTTCCAGAAACAGAGGCTGCAGTGGTCAGTGAAGACACAACAGCATGTGATAAGCAGACAAAGTTGAGAAGTCTGCTCTTTCACCAAGCGGCACTGCTATGGACATTGTGGTGTCATTCTGCTATCTCCCCGGAGTCAGCGATGCAAACAGAGTGGGGTCAGGCTGCTTCATTCCTGGCGTCGGTAACACACACATGTTTGGGTCAGACTGCAGTTTCGCCGAGGTCAGTGATACACATTCAGTGGGGTTATTCTGCTGTCACCCCGAAGTTAGTGATACACGAGATCAGGTAACCTTCGCCCCAAGGATGTGGATACATTTGCGTGCTGTCAATCTTCCCTGATGACTCCTTTATGACTTTGCTTAAAATACACCTGAGAAGAAAATAACCTTTTAAAAAGGAAAACATGACTTCATTAGAAAACTCTTTGGTTTTACTCTGTCATTACACTACAATACATAGACATTGTATTGACTAGAAACATGGAAAGATGTGCTACTACATTCTGTTTCTGTATCAACAATGCGTCAGTACATCAATTTTCTCGTCCTGCCACATACACATTTGAGTGGCCGCAATAATAGGCTCCCTCTGAACATTCTGAAACTTTTGTCCTTAAATTTCTCCAAAACCCGTAATAGATTATAATCAATGCATGTGATTGATTCAGACAGATTATTGACATCATAAACTTTTAAATTTTGTAACACCCACAACAAGCTCAAGATCTCCTTTTCAATTGTTGATTATTTCAGTTGGTAAATGGTCGATGTGGAAGAGAAATACCTTATAGCTATTTCCATGTTGTCATTGTCTTCCTGGAAGAGTACAGTACTGACACCACACCACTCGTATCAGTAGCTATGTTGAATGACATTGCTCAATTCGGTGTGTTTAATACTGGGGCAATAGTTCACACCGCCTTTAGGCTGTCAAATGCCTTCTAAGAAATTTCAGTGAAGGATCATCTGCTGAAGTTTGTCCAGACTGCGGCAGAGTTTTACAATTATAACTTAAAGAAAGTAGAAGAAAGTCAGAAATCCGGGAACTGGACGATCTCTTGTCATTGTTAAGCCCTGTTCATTCCCAGATGCTTCAGCACCTCCCCGTTAAATCCTCTCTAAAAACATTTCCAAGTACAAAATAACTTTATTAAACGGACAGTACCAAAGCAATAGCCAAAGCATTTGCCCCAGTGTGGGGGGGGGGGGGGGGGGGAACCAAAGCTACGGAGAATAGATTTAAGCTTAAAAGATCCTGATGAACAACTTTTTCTCACAGAGTATGGAATTTCTATTGAACAGATTTCTAAAGGAGGTGTTAGAAAGAGGTGCGATGAAATTATTTGAAAGTGAAGAATGTTTGAGAGGGATATGGAACAAATGCAAACAAATGTGACGAGTTAAGCTTTTGGATTATTTTACCAAATCTAATTATAACTTAAAGCATAGAACAGTGGAGCACAGTGCAGGCCCTTCGACCCACGCTATAGTTCTGAGCATTTATCTTAATCTAACATCAATCTAACGGACACAGTACTCAATTTACTGCCGTCCACGTGATTTTCTAACAGTCGCTTAAGTGTCCCTAATGCCTTTGACGCTACTACCACTACTGACATTGCTTTCCACGTACCCATACACTCTTCGTAACGAATGTACCTCTGACATCTCCCCATACCTTCCACAAATCACTTTAAAATTATGACCACTCGGGATAGCTATTTTTGCCCTGGAGAAAAGTATCTGATTATCCACTCTATCTGTGCCTCACATGATCTTGTACGCATCGATAAATCACCTCTTTTCATTCTTCTCTCCAGTGTGAAAACCCTGATCTCACTCAACCTCCCTCATATGCCATGCTTTATCCAATTAAGGCAGCATCGTCGTACATCGCCGTTTCACCCTCCCTAAAGCATTTTCATATTTTCTGTGATGAGGCGACAAGAACTGCAATATTCCAAGTGTGGGCTAACAAGGGTTTTATGGAGCTGCAACATATCCCCGCGGCTCTTAAGTTTAATCACTCTGGTTAAAAAAAAACGCCAAAACATCATACGCCTTCGTAACAACCCTATCAACCAAGGGGGAAACTCTGAGGTATTGATGTAGATGGAACCCAAGATCAAGTTGTTCTTCCACAATGCTAACCATCCTGTCTTTAAATCTGTACTCAGCATTCAAATTCGATCTACCAAAATAAATCAGTTCGCATTTATCCAGGTCGAACGCCATCTGCCACTTGTCAGACAAGATCGGCACACTGTCAATGTCATGTTGTTGCCTGCAACACGATATTACAGTACCTCTGATCTTTGTGTCATTGGCAAACGTACTTATCCACAGATCCACTTATTGGTTGAAGCAATTAAAATAAACTACAAAAGGCAGGGGTCTTACTTGTCACTGATCTCCAGGCAGAAATGTTCCATCCACAATCGCTCACTTTTGGGCAACCAATTCAGTATCCAGCCAGCCAAAGTTTCCTGCATCCCATACCACTCAGCTTGCTGATTGTTGTTGTGGTTCTGCTCGCCGACCTGGAAGTTTTTGCTGCAAACGTTTCGTTCCCTGGCTAGGGAACATCATCAGTGCTGTTGGAGCCTCGTGTGAAGCGCTGCTTTGATGTTTCTTCCGGTATTTATAGTGGTTTGTTCTTGCCGCTTCCGGGTGTCAGTTTCAGCTGTAGTGGTTTGTATATGGTGTCCAGGTCAATGTGTCTGTTGATGGAGTTTGGGGATGAATGCCATGCTTCTAGGAATTCTCTGGCTGTTCTCTGTCTGGCTTGTCCTATGATAGTGGTGTTTTCCCAGTCAAATTCCTAGAAGCATGGCATTCATCCCCAAACTCCATCAACTGACACATTGACCTGGACACCATATACAAACCACTACAGCTGAAACTGACACCCGGAAACGGCAAGAACATCCATCAACAGACACATCGACCTGGACCCCACATACAAATCACTGCAGCTGAAACTAACACCCGGAAGCGGCAAGAACAAACCACTATAAATACCGGAAGAAACATCAAAGCAGCGCTTCACACGAGGCTCCAACAGCACTGATGATGTTCCCTAGCCAGGGAACGAAACTTTTGCAGCAAAAACTTCCAGCTCGGCAAGCAGAACCACAACAACGGATACCCGAGCTACAAATCTTCAATCAGATTTTGCTGATTGTGCTTACCTTAGGGAACCTCACATGCCTTACTGGAATCCAAATGTAACACATCTACTGTTCGACGTTCGTAAACCTGCCGCTCACAAAGCAGTGCTGACATTTTTAAATCAAACTCTCTTTTTCCATCTAAGCATAAATCCTATCCCTCCGAACGCTTTCCAGTACCTTGCTTACCACAAGTTTTAAGACTGAATGGTCTACAATTTCCAGCGATTTCGCTATTCCCTTTCCTGAACAGAGGAACAACACTCGCTTCCCTCCAATCGCCTGCAGACAGTAAGAATGCAAAGATAATCGCCGGAGGTGCAGCAATCGCATTTATCACTTCTCGTAGTAGCCTTTAATATATCTGGTCTGACCCTTATCAAGCCTATTATCCTGCTCCACGGTGTTCATCCTAGCAGCAATTGCATGCGTGCACTGAGTATTGAAGCAATCAACTCATTTAGGGCATCCCCAGCCTCTTCAGACTTCAGACTAGTTCCCTCCACTATCCCCGATTGACCATATCATCTCTCTGATCATACTCTTACTCCTCACGTAACCGAAGGATGCTTTTGTGTTTTCAGTAATTCTTCCTTCCAAGGCTTTTTCATACATTCTCCTTGCTAGTCTCTGCCCATTTTTGACCTCATTCCTAGCCATCCTATAAACCTCAAAAGCTGTGTCAGAAACTTGCTTTCTCAACTGGAAGTAACCTTCTTTCTTCTCTTGACGAGAAGCTCATTTTCGTAATCAACGAAGATTCTTTCACCTTACTATTCCTTGGTTGCCTCAATGAGACAAGTTATCCAACACTAGAAACAAATGCTGTTTAAGCAGCTTCCATGTTTCTGGTGTTCATTTCCATCGAACAATTGTTCCCAATTTATATTTCCATTGCTCCTGTCCAATAACAATGCAATTTCACCTCCACGCAACTTCAAATATTGTCTGTCTCAATCACTTTCCATTGCTATGGTAAATGTGAGGCAGTTTTGGTCACTGACATCGAACTGCTCTCCCACTGAGATATCTGACACCTGACCTGCCTCGTTGCCAAACAAGAAATACAATATGGTCTCGCCCCCACCACAGTCGGAGAACCCACATAATGAGTCATTAACCATTCCTGGAGTCACCCAACAAAATCAGTTCCATCTAGACCATCTAGACTATTTGTACTAAGGATGTTCCAATCAATGTTGGAGAAGTTGAAGTTACCCACAACAAAACCACTGTAACATCTGCAGCTTTTCGAGGTCTACTGTGCATTCTGTCCTTCCACCTCTGCTGCTATTGGGCGATCTATAGAATACACACACTAAAGCGACAGTTGTTTTCCTGTTGCTGACTTCCATCCATACTGTCTCAGCTGAGAAACGCTCCTTTTCTGTAACTGTAGTACACTCCCTAATTAACAATGCTATCCCCCTCCTCTTTTACCACTCTCCCTCTCCTTCTTAAAAGATCTAACTTGTTAGGCTGATGGGCTGATTCCAGTTTTATGACTCATACTCTGGAATTCACAAAAACTGCATCAGTGAGCTCTTGTATTTTTATGGACTGGGACTGTGAACTCTAGACTGAGAGTGTGTTGCTGGAAAAGCACAGCAGGTCCGACAGGATCCTCATTCCAGATGAAGGACTCCGGCCTGAAACATTAATCCTCTTTCCTGATAAGTGCTCCGGCCTGAAACGTGAAACCTCATTCCTGATAAGGCCTCCATCCCTAAACGTCGGTTTTTCTGTTCCTCGGACGCTGCCTGACCTGCTGTGCTTGTCCAGCAACACATTTTCAACTCTGATCTCCAGCAACTGCAGACATCACTGTGTCCCAGTGAACATTGGGATTGGCAACGAAGGAAACAGTGTATGACAGAGACATGAACTGTCCAGATTCCCTTGGACGTGATCGTGGAATGGGGCACAGTGTTGAGGGATGGGATAGTGAGATTTGATGAATGTTTGGCGGGGTTACTGTTCTGATGTGGAGCTTGGAGTGGTAAGATTACGGTAGGCCTGAGCCCAGTTGCCCACTCTCGGTGAGTTTGTCCATCCATAGACAGAGAATACACCTCCAGACAGAGCTCGAATCAAGAATGGAATGCCAAGCTACTAAAGAGGTAAGCGAGGAGAAGCGAGTCCCAGAATCTCAATATTCACTAGTTCCATGTCCTTAAACCGCCGGGGATATCTGATTGGAATCGAAAGGCGATCAAGGTGGCTAGAATCGGAGTTATGCAGCGAAATTAGACTGTCCACGGAGGGAGGGGTGGCAATTCCGAGATTGGAGAATGTTACGGATATGTGGAAGTTTGTACGCGCTGGTGGAGTTAACAGAGATTGACATGCAGTGTATGGAGGAGAGAATGTTACAGGGACAGGGAGAGAAGATCGGCATTGGATGAGTAGATAGAGGTAGGGGCGGAAAAGATGAGAGATGAAGAGGGAGACAAAGATTTTGTGTCAGAGGTGGATTGAAGTTATCCCTTGTCACCATCCCCAGCATCCACTGGGAAGGTTTACGACCAGACATAATCTTGAGACCAGTTCTGCATGTGGGATCTTATGCATGATCAGGGAATGCTGTAGTTGGTCAGCTGCAAGTGGCAGCACACACATTAAGCAGGAGTGGAACCCAAAACATATGTTGATCAATGGCTATGTTCGGGATGTTGGATTTTCTTCAAGTCAATTTGAACATGTTATCTTTGCCCTTTTAAGTTATTTGCTGTGGAAGTTTAGTTGTTAATATTTATTGGACTGCCAATGTAATTATTATTTCCTTATCCTGTTGTGGATGAGATTTTCCTTTGGTATCACAACATTTCTTCAGAGTTATTGGGCTTGACATGGGGGAATGAGCAGACTTATTTTCGTATTTTGTACACCATACTCTCTTCCCTTTACCCCCCCCCCCCCCGCCCGCCACCACACACACACAGCAATTACCCGCTTTTGACACATAATGCCTGCCCGCACCACAGGTTTTCAACAGTTTAATGTGTATACATATGACTAAATGCTAGTCTCTCTGTGTATGTTGGTGTGAAAGTCTGGGTATTTGTTAATCTGTGAGTCTTTGTTTGAGTCTGTGTGAATGTGTGTCATTGTTTGATGGTTTTCAGTGAGTGCTTGTTTGTGTCTTTTATTTTTATTGTGTGTGAATGTGTGTTAAGTGCATGGATGTGAACTTGTTTCAATGTGTGTCTGAGTGTTTGAGTGTACATCTGTACTTGCGTGTGTTTCTTGTGTATTTTTGTTTTTGATTTGTAGGTTTCTGTGTGTATTTTTGTGGCGTTCTTTTCTCTGTCAATTGATGGCCATGTGAATGAAGAAAGAGGAATCTAATGTGCTCCTGAAGGATAGGCACACATCTCTAGAGATTGATCCTCAAGGAAATAAGGAGTGTTTCATTCAGTTTCGTAGTCAACCCGATTTTGTAATCATGCCACTCCTCATCCCACTCAATGCTTCCCCACTCTCTGTCCTGTAATTATACAGATCTACAGAAATGTACAACTTTGCCATGACATTCAGTGCAAGACATGTCAGTGAACCGACAATGGTGTCACCATTACACCTGGTGACTAATCCTATCATGACTGTGGCGAATACTCTTTGTGACTCGATCAAGGTGGGCTATCTCATATGCTGCAGGCAAGGATGCTGTGACGGATGGTACATTGCCGCGACCGAGTAGACATTAGGACAACGAATGAATGGACAGTGCACAGCATTTGCCAGGCAGGAGTGCTCTTTCCTTACTGGCGAATACCTCAGTGGTTCGGGAAATTCAGCCTCGAATCATTGGGTTAGACTTTGTTACAAAGAACAATGCAGAGTGCCACCACCATGTCTTGTGTTTCTTGCCAGTTCAAGAACATACCTAATAATTCTTGGATTATTTCGAGGTTTTCTGCCTGTCTGACATTCACAGACAGTGCTCTCCAGATTCGCAACACCTTCAGGATGAAAGCATTTATGCTCACCTTCCTTCGAACTATCTGCCCCATCCCCTTACACCTTGAATCTCCATTTCCAATTCGTCCATCGAGAGGAAATGCATCTTCCTCTCTGCCCTGTACATACTCCCTACCATTATCCCATCTCACTGTCTTCGTCCATCATCACCTTCGCTTTAAGTACACAACACATTTTAGCTCTATTGAAACTGTTTATAAAACTGCAACTCACCAGCAAAGGCAACATTATAGTTAATTCTCCTCTTCATCCTCTCCACTGCTATAACATTTCTCGTGTCATGTGGATTCCAGAACTGCCGACAATATTCTAACTGTAGCCTTACCAGCGTTTTACTCAGTGTCAGCATGACCTCCCTGCTCTGACCTGGATGTCTTCTCTAATAAAGGCAAGTGTGTCTTATGTATTCGTGACCACTGGTGGACATTGGCCCATTGATTTTCAATGCTTCCAAAGGTGTAACCATTCATCGTGACAATTGATACCTGGTTTGTCCTGCCAATGTCCATCACCTCACATTTATCCTAATTGATTTCAATTTGCCAATGACAGCCCATCTGACCAGCTCAACTATAACCTCCTGTGCTCTGAGGCAATCCTGAACACTAGTTGAAAACGTGAGGTCTGTAGACGCTGGAGAAAGAGTAAAAAAAGAACTTCAGGCAGCAACCGAGAAGCAAGAGAGATGATGTACCGTGAATAAACTCTTCATCGGGAACGTGTGAGAATCATTGGGGTGAGACGTAAATGGAAGGGGTGTGTGTCTGTAGGAAGTTAGCTTGGAAACCAATAGATGCATACAGGTGCTGAGTGAAGTTGTTACGTCGGGGCAGGCAGAAGGGCGGATGAGTGGAGGGGTGTAAGATAGACAAGCAGGATCGTTCAATGGGACTGTGTCGAATTAGTGGGTTGGATCTGGGATAACGTCGGGGAGGGTGTTGTGAAAACTATTGAATCCGACAGTGATGTTGTGTGGTTGCAAGTCTGAAGGTGGAACATGAGGCATTCATTCTCATTGTGTCGGAAGGCTTCGATTTGGAGATGGAAGAGGCCCAGGACTAGCATGTCTTTGACGCATTTGGAGAGGACGTTCAAGTGGTCAGTCATAGGGCGGCGGTATTGTTGGGTGAGTTTGTCCCCGAGATTTTCTCTGCAATGTCCTTCTTGTCTCATCAGTATTCAGGAGACCACACTGGGTGAAAGGGACACAGTATCCAGGACACACACACTCAACAACCCTCGGCTCTGCGGCCAACCACGTCAACTCCGCCTCCCACTTCATCAAGAGCATGCAAGTCTTGGCCCTTCAATACCACTTAATCTAAGCCACCCAACGAATGGAGGAGGAACGCGTGATTTTCAAACGTGGCATTCTCCAACCACACGGCATCAAACTCGATTTCAACAGTTTCCTCTTCTCCTCTACCCCAAATGTATTCAAGATTCAAACCTCCAACTCGGCACCACTCTCTTGAAATGTCCTACGTGCCCATTGACCTTCCCACTTTGACCTTCCGACCTCCACATCAGTCAATCAACAACATCCTCGACCTTCATCTATTGCATTGAAGCTACATTTCTCCAGCCATACTACCTCCCATTCATCTCTCAGCCCCGTCTGCTTGTCCCTCCTCCCACAATCCTGATGAAGGGCTTATGCCCAAAATGTCGAGTCTACTGCTCCTTCGATGCTGCCTGGCCTATTTTGCCTTTCCAGCGCATCACTTTCCGACTCTCCTCTCTCTTTCTCTGTATACCATTTGTTGTTTGATTTGTGAACCTAATGACCATCACTCCTACATCAACGTCCAAATTATTTACATTCTCGACAAATAGTATGGTACTGACCCCTGCTGCATGTATGACTCTACGACTCTGTGGAAATCCCACGCAGATAGAATTCCAGTTAAAAAAAACCCTCGACAATTAACCCCTCTTCACTTCTTCTCAAACAAGTGTAGATCCAATTTTCTAAATTTCCTTGGATCATCACTTCTTATCATGGCTATCAGTGTCCTGTGTGTGTCCTTACCCGGAATCTTGCTGATGTCTTGTAGATGACGTTTTTAAAAAATCCTTCGGTAGACACCTGATCAACTTTTTGAAAAGTTCAATCAGATTGTTTAAACATGACATTTTCTTAACTAAACTATGCTGATTGTTAAAGATGCATGCCTATCCAAATGAAAATTAATTCTGCCCATCTGAATGGTTTTCAATATTTTCTCCACCAACACGGTCAGGCTTCCGTTTTTTTTTGCTGTTCTCTTCTTTCTGCATCCCTCTCTCCATTCCCTGCAATCATTATCTGCATCTGTCTATTTGCACCAGTCTATCTAAACGTCTATCCCTGTCTTTGTCTATTTCCCCCACACATCTTCTCTCTTTGTCTCTTCCCAGGTTCTCTCTTTCCCTTTATTTCGCCTCACACTGTCTCGTCCTGTCTTTTTTTTTGTTTGTATCTTCCTCTCCTTCTTTCTGTCTGTCTGTCTGTCTGTCTCTCTCTCTCTCTGGCCTTATCTTTCTCTCAGTATTTCTGGCAGCATGTCTCTCTCTCTCTCTTTCTATCTATCGATTTCTCTTTCTCTCTGTCTCCACCTCTCTCTGTTTCTTGTTCTATTACTCTCTGCATTGTCTATCTGCACGTCTCTCTTTGTAAGTCTATCTTTGTCTCACTCAAGCTATGCCTTTGCCTCCGTTTGTCTGTCTGGCACTATTTCTGTGTGTTTGACTCTCTTTCTGTCTACATCTCTATCTATTTAGACCTATCTGCCCCTCTTTCTCTCATGTATTCTCTCTCTTGTGTGCTCGTTGTCGTTGACTTTCTGTCTGTCTCTTTTACTCTTTCACAGAATCCTTCGCTCTACCTTCCTCTTACACACAATTTACGTCAGTGTCTGTCGGTCTGCCTGTCTGTCCGTTTCTGTCTATATCTGCCCTTCTCTCCTTCTCTCTATCTCCGTGCCTCTTTCTCTGTCTCTTTCTACCTGCATCTCTATCAAGTTATCCTCATGTCTCTCTGTCTCTCGCTCTCTTTCAGCCTTCTCTCTCCACACCACTCTCTCACTGTCCATCAAATTTTTTCTGTCTCAAACCATCGCTTTCGATCCCTGTCTCGGTCTGTTTGTCTGACAGTGTTTGTCTCTGTCTGTCTCTCTTTATATCTACATCACTATCTATTTACCCTTCTCTCTCTCTTTCTCACAGATTGTATCTCCCCCTCTTCCTACATTGTATGTGTCTTTCCATCTGTCTCTATCTTACTCATTCTACCTTTCCCTTACACTACCTCACTCTTTCTCTGTATCTGTCTTTCTTTTCAATCTATATTTTCCACGCTCCCTATCCCTATTTCAGTGTTTTTTTCTGTCTCTTCTCACTCACTCTCAATCATACTCTCTGCGTGTTTCTCTATCTACATTTTTCTTTTTATCTCCCTGTCTCGCTGTCCGTCTTTCTCGGTCTTGTTCTTTCTCTCTCTCTCTTCTAATTCCCTTCCCCTCTGTCCCTCACTATCTACTTACATCCCTATTTATCTTTCTGTCTCTTCGTCTCTCTTGTATGTCTGTCTGTGTCGTTCTCTTTCTCCCTAACTTTCTTTAACTATCCTGGTCCCTCGTTCCCTTTATCAGTTTGCCCCTGCTGTAGTTTTATTCATTGAATATCTGGCTTTCCACCTCCCATGCACAGTCACAGTCTGACGCAAGAATGTGAGGAATGCCGGAACTGACTTCATTACTACAGTCAAATATGACCACGCCTTTCTCCTCAAGGCCTGAAGTTTGGCTGATAGATCAAACACGTGTCAAGAATGGGCTGCTGGAAAAGTACAGCAGGTCAGGCAGCATCCGAGGAGCAGGAAAATTGACGTTTTGGGAAAGTGCCCTTCATCAGGAAACGAATAAAGGCCTCTTGCCCGAACCGTCGATTCTCCCAATCCTCGGATGCTGCTTGACCCGCTAAGCTTCTCCAGCACCACACGCTGGACTCTGATCTCCAGCACCTGCCGTCCTCGCTTGCTCCATTGTTTTAAAGGAACGGGCGATAGTCGATTTGCTATTTCCTTTACCTCCAATCTATACGTGTGACCAAACGACATTGTGGAGCCGGAATGTGAATGTCTCATTACCCTTATCAGCAGGAAGAAACAAAAAGCTGAAGACTGAGATGGGAAGAAAGTTGCAGGAGGGAGAGAACAAGAACAGTGTTCCCCCCAGGCCATTAGGCTACTTAACACTGGATGATTGGACGGTTTTCCATCTGACATTTCTTTCCACAAATTCGCATTGCTGCTAGAAATATCTCTATTGATTGTCATTCCGTTAATACACTGGAATTTGCTTATTTGCGCTTTTCATGCACTACATGCCCCTTTTGTATTATCAAGTAGTTTACCCTGGAGAAACAGGGTCCCGTTTTTTTCTGGTTCAATTGTAAATGATAGAAATGAAAGTAAAAGCTCTCTAGTCTCTACTCTCTAGTCCAGTGGATAGACGATCCTTTCACAGGCTTGGGACCAATGTGTTATGGTCCTTTTGATGCATTATCCTTCCCATCCTCTGCAAGAAGGTATCATGGTGCATAAGAAACATTGGACATTTCGGCCACAGGATTGAGTGGCATGACGAATTTGGTATATTCTCCTTTCCCCCCCTCCCCTGGCACCCGGAGGCACAGCGTGTTGCATACATTACCGTTGCTGTTGTCTGATATCAGGGCACTCAGTTTCCACGATAAACAGTTCTTTTCCCAGCTGTGACAAGGACTTATGGTGTGTTAGATATACTAACCTATCCTTCTTGGAACCAGTGGTCATAGTGCGTTTGTAATACAATTCTTTCCCATTCATCGTGATGCTTTGGACACAATATCCTTTCCCCTTCTGGTACTGGGTTTCACAGTTCATGAGAAACATTGTTCCAACAACCCCCGCCCCCCCCCCCCCCCGGTCTGGGATAGATATCTCACTACAGTCGCATTTTGTTTCCCGTGGATGCAATTTCCTGGTCTTCTGCAGCAAAAACTTTGAGATTTTGATCGTGTTTCAGATCGTGAGGAGTTGGAGTCACGACAGTGTGACACAATGTCGGATGGGGAGGATGGAGTCGGAGCCCCGCACGTGCACGCACGCACACACCCACACACACATACACCCCTCCACGCACCCCCCCCCCCCCACCGACACACACATACGGAGAAAGTGGGAGACAGAGAGAGACCGTTCACTGGCGAATTTGTGTCATTTGCAGCTGGTTCCCAGGAGCTGAGCAGAGACTGTCTTGGAGCTGTACATTGACATTGGTGTTTTTTTTTACTAAGATTAGATTACTTACAGTGTGGAAACAGGCCCTTTGGCCCAACAAGTCCACACCGACCCGCCGAAGCGCAACCCATCCAGACCCATCCCCCTACATTTACCCCTTCACCTAACACTACAGGCAAATTACCATGGCCAATTCACCTAACCTGCAAATTTTCGGATTGTGGGAGGAAACCGGAGCACCCAGAGGAAACCCACGCAGACACGGGGAGAACGTGCAAACTCCACACAGGGAGTCACCTGAGGCAGGAATGGAGCCCGGGTCCCTGGCGCTGTGAGGCAGCTTCCTACATATTTCCAACAGTGGCGCTGCCTCAGCACGAACGCTCTAAAACAGTGCAGAGCTTTTGGCAGTGCAGAGCTGTCAGCAATGACCCTCCAACAATGCGGCTGTTACTCAATTTCTGTGTTACGGCCCTACAATTGCTTTGTTAAATTATGAGCAGGAGGTTGAGTTGTGTGGGTGCTGGGTGCAGATTTAAAATCCAGTCTAGTAACAGAAAAAAACATCCTCACTTTTTCTCCCTCTCCTTTTTTCATGGTTTAGAATTGAGTTTGGAAGATGGATCTGATTGGAACGTTTCACTGCTCCTTAATCCCGAAAACCCAGGAATGCTCGAGTCCCTGAAGAAAACCACTTCTTTTTAGGTCGATGTTTGTCGAAGCGGTGACAGTAATTGTGTGCAGATCATGTACACCAGGGGCGAAACGTTCAGCGGCAGGGACACGTGGATTCTCCAATACAAATGGAGTTCCATCAGTAAACATTGTCACTTTAGAATGTGAGATCTGTTCCATGAGACCACGTCCCTTTTCACTGCACCAAACCACTGTCGTGTCAGCGTGTGTCTGTGTTTCTGAGATATAGTGGGTCTGTGTATGTGATTCTGAATCTGTGTGTTTCTGCCTGTGAATGTTGACACATCGCCCAGCCAGTTTGTGTGATTGACAGCGTCTATTACAGACTAGGTGTCGCTCCACATCGGACCTTCTATTGACATGCGCTTCAAGGACTGAGAGAATGTATAAGACTTAGATGGAAATGTGCAGTGACAGCACAGTTCATTTCTCGGTTGAAACACTGAGCTAGAGCAGCCATGATGATGAGCACAGAGATGGAGAGGATTGTAAAGAGTTGACAGGAAAGGCGGAAAGATGGGTGGAGAGGTGACGATACTGACAGAATGTTGGAAGATAATTGCAAGACACAGAGAAAGATAGACAGAGATTTTCAACGTTGGCAATGCGTTCTTTAAAAGAAAGATAGGTGGGTAAAGACTGTTTGAAGTGACTGGTGGAAAAAAGACATATATTCCAGCAAGCACTTTTCAGCAATGAACGAGTTAGTAGTTATGCCAGTGCAGTTTGGAGTTGTGCACTGTTAAACCTGAGGAGTCCCCATTGTAGCTGACTCTGAAGCAAAGACAGTAAGAACCATCAATCCTCTTGCATCATCTGAAGATCTCGTGTAAAACAGCAGATGTTTCTGCTGAATTTAAATTTAGTAGTGACAGGAAGTTCTGATGATGAGTGCATGATCTTACAACTGAGGAACTATTCAAATTTGCCCCGCATTGAACTCACTCCGCACACATGCCTGGTGACAGCTCGCACCTGAGCCCATAAATAACTGCAACTTAATTCGAATTCCACACCCACAAAGATATATCTCTCTCTCATTGATCCACCTCAATGACTCTATACTCCACTTGCCGGAACCAAAACGTTTGCTGCCACACCAAAACATTTTGCCCCTCGGGACCCAATTTCCCCCATTGACTTACTTGAAGCATTGCATCAATAGTTGCCCTTCTGAACACTTTGCGCACTTGGACCACATTGAAACCCTCCCCAAATGGCCATTGAGGCACTACTTATCCAGATGTCGTAATTTGTGGGAGGCCCCGACGGAACTGACACACAACAACGCAAATATTTCACTCTTACCTTCCACCCCCACCCTCTCAACTAATCTGTCACTGCGCATTTTACATATTTGACATCCTATTGTCTTGCGCCCCTATGAAGCTGGCACAGCCTATGTATCACATTAGCACTCTAGGCCATCTGCTAAGTTGTGCACCTGACTCCAAAAACACCGTCCCACTCTCCTAATGACTCAGTTAGCGTTCTATTCCTGCCATGTCTTGACTTTGTTCCACGTTAAAGCATTTCACCTCCATTTCAGAACATGGTCGCTGGCTGTTTATCAGTTGCACGTCCCGAGCAGAATTGTTTGGTGGATTGTTTGGACATCTTCTTTTGGAAACCAAATTAAGGAGCAGTGTGACTGTTTACACCTGGAAATGCAGCCCCGAGAAACAGGCAAAACATTGGAGGGATGCAGAGGAAGTCAGAGAGATAGAGAGGGCAGTGGAGTGACAGTGAGGGCAGTGGAGAGATAGAGAGAAAAGTGACAAGAAAGAGAGGAAGATAGAGGATGGAGAAAAACGTTGAGAGATGTAGAAAAGAGAGACCGGAGAAAGAGATTGAGGGAAAGAGAAAGATGGACAGAAGTGGAGCAAGGTGGGGAGAATGAGTGAAAAGGTAGATAAATAAAAAGGAATTTTGGGATTGAGACAATATGGATAGAGGGAAAGAACAAGAGAGTCACACAGAGTAGGTTGGAAAGACGGAAAACAGGTATGCTTGTAGAAGAGTATGTAAGGGATTGTGTGTGTGTGTCTGCGTGTCTGTGTATGAGTCTGTGTGTGGGTGTCTGTGAGTGATAGTGTATGGGAGTCTGTGTGTGGGTGAATGTGAAAAGCACAACGTGTGAGAGTGTAGATCTGTGTGAAAAATGTACAGTGAGTGTGTGTGAGAGAGCATGTGTCGGTAGGAAAAGAAAATAGAACATAGAACAATACCACACAGAACTGGCGCTTTGACCCTTCATGTCGCGCCGACCTGTGAACTATTCTCAGCTCGTCTCGCTACAATATCCCCTCATCATCCATGTGCTCATCCAAGGATTTTTAAAGTCTCTCTTACGTGGCTGAGTTAAATACATTAGCAGGTAGGACATTCCGCGTCCCTCCCTGTCTCTGAATAAAGAAACTGCCTCTGACATCTTGGATAAATCCAACAGTTTGTAGTTATGACCCCTCCTGCAAGCTGACGTCATCATCCCAGGAAAAAGGATATCACTGTTTACCCTATCTAATCCTCTGACCATTTTGTATGTCCCTATCAAATCTCCTCATAGCCTTCTTATTTCCAGTGACGCAGACCCAAATTGCTCAATGTCCTCAAAAGACCTTCTCGTCAGACCAGGCAACAACCTGGTCTCTTTTGAACGTTATGCAATGCTTCCACATCCTTCCACAAATATGGCGAACAGAATTGTGCACAATATTCCAAGAGTGACTGCAGTTTCGTTTTATACATTTGTAGCATGATATCAATACCTCTGCCAATGAAACCAACACAACGTAATATTTAACAGCAATATTAACTTGGGTGGCAAATTTCAGGGATCGATGTACATGGACTCCAAGATCCCTCTGCACATCCACACTACCAAGAATCTTTCCATTGACCCATTACTCTGCCTCCCTGTTATTCTTCCCAAAGTGCATCACCTCACATTTAGCTGCATTGAACTTTATTTACCATCTCTCAGCCCAATTCTGCACTTTATCCAAGTCCCCCGCAATCGAGAATATCCTTCCAAACTATCCACTACTCCACCGACTTTCGTATCATCTGCAAATTTACTAATTATTGCACCTACGCCAGTGACTAAGTTATTTATAAAAATGACAACCAACGGTGGCCCCAAAACAGATCCTTGTGGCACACCACTAGTAACCGCACGCCAGGTTGAATATTTTCCATCTACCACCACTCGCTGTCTTCGTTTACAACGCCAGTTTCAAATCCAAACTGCTAAATCACACCCAATCCCATGCCTCTGCATTTTCTCCAACAGCCTGCCATGTGGAACTTTATCAAAGGCTTTACTGTCGTCAATGTATACCACATCAACTGGCTTCCCTTGTTTGGTAACCTTCTCAAAAAACTCCATGAGGTTTGTGAGACACGACCTGCCTTTGACAAAACCATGTTGACTATTTGAAATCATTTTGTTGCTTGCAAGATGATAATCAATTTCATCTCTTATAATCCTTTCAAAAACTCTTTCCTCCAACAGAAGTAAGGTCGATAAGTACCTGGGTCATCTCTACTGCCCTTCTTGAACATGGGCCCAACATTTGCAATCCTTCAGCTATCTGGTACCAAAAATGTAGACAATGACGAATCAAATATCAAAGATTAAAGGCTCTGCTATCTCCTCGCTAGCTTGCCAGAAAATCTTTAGATAAATCGCATCCGGTCCATGGGACTTGTCCACTTTCACTCTTTCTAGATTTGATAGCAACTCTTCATAACTAATTTCAATATTTCTAGTCTAATATCTCGTATCTCATTCTTTTTCTCCTTTACAATATTTTCCTTTTCCTGAAGTGAAAACCGATGAGAAATGTTATTTTAGCACCTCTCCGATCGTCACAGGGTCAACACTCAACTTCCCACTTCTGTCTTTGACTGGCCCTATTCCATCCTCGTCATCCTTTTATTTCTCACATACCGAGAGAAAGCTTTAGGGCTCTCCTTTCTTCTATTTGCTAAAAACTGCTCATGTTATCTCTTTGCTGTTCTTATCTCTCTCTTTCAGTCCTTCCTAGTTGATCTGTAACTCTCCATCGCCTCATCCGAGCCATCTTGGGTCATCAACACATAAGCCTCCTTCTCCCGCTTAACAAGAGATGCAGTTCTGTAGCGAACTACAGTTCTTTTACCTTATCACCTCCTTCCTGCCTGACAGGGACAGATGTATCAAGTTCATGTAATGTCTGTTCCTTATACAAGCTCCAAATTTTCGTTGCCCGCATCCGCTGCATTTTGCGACTGCATTGTGTGCATCCTACTTCTTGCATCATCGCATTATAATTGCCCTTGCAACGTCGATAACTCTTGCCCTCAGGCATGTACCTGTCCCTTTCCATTGCTGAACTAAACATAACTGGATTATGGTCACTCTCTCCAAAGTGCTCACCTTCTACTAAATCAAACACATGACCTGGTTCATTACCAAGCACCAGATCCATTGTGGCCTCCCCTCTTGTTAGCCCTTCCACATACTCCTGTAAACATTGGTCAAAAACTGATTCATCCGACGTACTAGAGTTAAAGCATTTCCAGTCAAAGTTGCAGAATTGAAAATCTCCCATAATGACCACCCTGTTCCATTCACTTCTACCCACAATAATTTTGCAATTCCTCTCTTCCACCTCCTTGGAACTCTACGGAGGCCTATGAAAACTCTGAGCAGTGTGACCTCACCTCTCCTGTTTCTAACCTCAGCCCACACTACCTCAGTAAACGAGTCCTCGTCAGAAGTTTTCTCAGCCAGCGTTATACTATCCTTAACTAATATGGCCACACCTCCCCCTCTTTTACTGCCTTGCCTGTTCTTAATAAAATATCTTAACCCTGGAACCTGCAACATCTGTTCCTCATCCTGCTCTATCCAGGTCTCTGAAATGACCACAACATCGAAGTTCCAGATACCTATCCATGCTGCAAGCTCACTTACCTTATTTCAGATACTTCTGGCGTGGAAGTAGACACACTTCAAACCAGCTTGCTGTCTACCAGAACATTCTGTCCCAGTAAAATCCTATCCCAGTCCTTCCTACTCTCATCCTCCTGTGCACTGCAACGACACCTCAGGTTCCCATCCTCCTGCTGAGCTAGTTTATCCCCAACCGAATAGGAACCGAATGAATGAATGACAGAAAGACTTGGTTTGTGAGTTATTCCTTTAATCTGTTAGTGCGAAGTGTGAGAGATTGTGTCTGAGTGAAAGTTTGAAAGGGGGTTTGGGTGTGAGTGAATTAATATGAGGGAGAATGTAACGGAGAGAAATTGTGTGAGAGAGAATATGTGAAAGTGTGTCTCTGAGGAAAGAATGCGTGAGAGAGGCTGTGTGAAACGAATGCGCCAAAGTGAGAATTAGAGAGAACGAGCCTGTCAGAGCTTTTTAATGCCGTTGTAAGAGATTCAACACGACTTTGTGAGAGAGTCTGGAAGCGTGCGTTTGAAATGTGAGACGCATTGTTAGTGTGTGTACAAATGTTCAGCATTGTGTGTAACTGTCTCTGTTGTCAGTGTGCGAGTCAATGCCTGTAAGACAGTCTGTCTGATTCTGTGTGACTGTGTGAGACTGTGCGTGTTTGAGCCAGACACACACTTCAGTCTCTGAATGTGAAAGGTTTGAGTTTCATTAACGTTTTGTTGCTTTTCTTCGAAGGAACTTGGAACCCAGGATCGGCACATTCAAGAATGTGCTGGTCAAACTTCTGACAGAATGTTGAAGAGACTAATGAAGGGAAATAATTGAAAACAAGTGTTTTCTTTCCTTTTTCCCACACAGAGGCTGTGAGTCAAACTCTTCGAAAATCCACACACATTGCATTGTCAGAAATAATCACCCTAGTGAGTGGGCTGGGTAATAGAACAATTGTTTTCTGCCAGCTTTATCGTTTCGGAAATGTACCAACAGAGGATTATGATGTTACATGAAGCAACACTGGAGTCAATCAAAAGATTAACAAGAGGTGCAGGGACTACAGTCAGTTCACCTTGCATGATTTGCGCAGCAAGGCAAGATTTCTCTCAACGCTAACTCTCCTCTCTAACTCATGTTCTCGTCTCTCTCTCTCTCTCTCTCTCTATCCATCGCTCTCTCTTCACCCGCCTCTCTCTCTCTTCCTTCTTTGCCAGCTTTCTTTTCCTACACCCTCCCTCTCTCGCTTTCTGCATCCTTATCTGTTTCTTTATTCCTCCACATTTTTCTCTCCAAATCAGGCTCATTCCCCTTTTCTCACATATTCTTCGTTCTCCATCCTTCTCCTTCTTTCTCTTTGTTTCTTTTCCTCTCTCTCTCTTAGTATCGCTCAATTTCTTCTCTTCTGTCGCTATTTCTCGCTGCCTCTCTCGTGCCCTCTCTCCCTCCCTCCATCCATCCATCTTTTTCATTCACTTCCTTCTTTCCTTTTCTTTCTCCACCTTGGTCTCTTTTTCTCCCTTTCTGTCACTGTCCGTGTTACATTTTCTGTTTGTGTCTCTCTCCTCGCCACACTTGCTCTCTTTCCCCCTTCACATTTCACTCTTTCTGGATTTCTCCATCTTATCTTCCTTCTCCATATTCCCATCCTTTCCTTGCTCAATTATTCACTCACTCCTCTCCACGCAATCTCCCCTCATTCATTCTTTCTTTCATTAAATCATCAATTCAGCTTATGCCCCTTGCTGCAGTCATCTGTGGACGGGAAAAGAGAGAGAAATAGTCCAAGGTGTATGCGTGGGAGTAAATGAGGGAAAGAGAGATAACAGGATGGATTGCAGAAGAGGGATGGAGAGACTGGAGGGAGAGGGATGAAGTGAGGAGATGGAGAAGGAAGGGGTGAGCGAGGAAGGGAGGAGATTGAGAAGGAAGGGGGAAGAGAAAGAGAACGAGAGTGAGAGAGTCTGAGTGACGGTGCGTGCTGGAGAGGAGAGACATGGCTAAAACAGTTAGAGGGACTGAGGGGAGAGAGAGAGAGAGAGAGCGAGAATGAGAGAGAAAGAGATAGAGAGAGAACAGGTAGAGAAGAAGAGAGATAGACAGAGAGTGGATTGAGAGAGAGAGACAGACAGACAGAGAGAGGAAGAGAGTTAGACGGAATGAGAACCAGAGGAATGAAGGAGGAAAGATGAAGGGAGACAGAGCGAGCAAGCGGGATATCTTGAGGAAGATGGAAAGAGAGAAGCAAATGCAGGGAGAGACAATAACAGAGGGAGACAGAGGACGCTGCAAGATGGAAAAATAAAGGAGGAAAGGAAGACAGGGACGGATGAATGAAACTAATAGGTGGAATGGAGAGCAGAGAGTGGAGTCAGATGTGAGTGCCTGTAACACGGGAATGAGAGAGGAAAGGACATCGGCACAAATAGATTAAACCAACAAATGGACGGACGTGAGAAAGAAGTGAACCAACAACAGGAGGAAGAAAGAAAAAGAAATAAAAAAGCAAGGGCACAGAGGTTGGGACAAATAAGGAAATTAAGAGGTGAAGCAGAGAGGAAAAAGAAATGAAAAAATAGATTGAAAGCAGCACGAAAAGAAACTGAAAGATAGTGTCCTCTCACTCAGCCGTGACAGAATTTTACTGGGGCGCTCCCGCAGCACTAACCCTCTGAAAATGCGGCACAGACCAGTCCTGGTACTTCAATTGTGCAGAGCTCTTTCAGTAGACAGCCACAAACAGAATGGAACTCGTCCTCCACAAGTTTTGGACTCCCTTAGCACTTACTCTTTGGCAGTGTGGAACTCCATCAGTAGCGCTCCTGCAATAATGTGTAGCCCCCAATGTACTAAGATTCTGGAAGTTTCCACTTTGCCAACATTGACACTCCAACAGTTTGAGATTCCCTCAGAACTGACAAATATATTGTCTGCAAAAGTAACAGCTGAACTCAGAAGGCTGGAGAACGAATGAATCACCGAATAAGTGCAATTTGCAGAGTTGCAGCACCGGTTGTACCCATACTGAGGGCTGATGACGTAATTTGTCTGTGAAGAGGTTTTAAGCACAAAATAAACCGTTTCTAGCAGCTGAATGACTATCCAATCCGTCACCGTAGAGGATGGAACATCACTGTTAGGGAATAATTGATTGCCCCAAGCAAAGTTCGTGGCCAAGCACTAGCTGAACAAAAGCTGAAGATGCTAGCAAGATGCTAAGCCTGATGGCTAGGGTTAAATGCCAACTTAGCTGGATTGGTGGGCTAGTTCCCGGACTGCCAACAAGGAAAAAACTTGCCACGAGCAGAAGCCACACCATCATGGGAACGGCTGGGTGAATCGTGGGCCTGGTTAGATATCGACTGGATGGGTCCTTTCGTGGACTCAAAGCTCCTGGTCATTGTGGGCACCCACAATGACAGGAGCTTTGAGTGTTTGGATTCTCATATTTTCTATTTGGTAAACTGAAAAATGATAGTTGAGAAGCTCGAAGCATCGTTCACATGGTCTCCCAGAAGTTATGTTCACGGACGTCACTTAACAGCAAGGAATTTTAGTATTTGATGGAATCGAATGGCATTCAGCACTTCAGGAAAGCTCTATAACAACCATAGTACAATGTACTTGTGGAAAGTGAGACCAACACGTTTCAGGCAGGTTGAAAGCAATGGCTTACGTTGCCAACTGATGCCCCTGTTTCATGTTACAATATTCATCGACTGTTTGTTCAGAAAAGAGAAAAACGGCTGACTCTATTTGGTGACCAGGTCAGGCAACGCATGTCTTTCTTTTGGGGATCACTGCGAGGGACAGGATCCCTTCTCATAATGACTGGCTGGAGACTATGAGCATTGGAGACCATTGTGAGCAACAGGATCCCTTCCTCACAACGACTGGGAGAAGATTGTGATTGTAGGGGATCATGATTCAGGCTATAGTCTGCTTCACATTGAATGTGGAGATGTGAACTGGGAATAGTACTCGGAGAGTGGTTTACTTGAGGGAAATGGAGATGAGAACTGCACACAGTTTTAGTTGCATGAGTCTAACTAAGGAATACGCAGGTAGAAATTGTGCACAGAAGATCTCCTTGGTTCTAATATTTGAAACACGGAGATGGAAATTATGCACAGTGCTTATCGAACACAGAAAGTACCACTGTTGTGCACAGGAACAGACTCTTTGATCCACGATGTAGTGCCAAACATGACGCCAGATTGAGCTAATCCCTTCTCTCTGCTCCGGTCCATATCCTCGTTTTCTACATAATCATGTTTATATTAGATTAGATTACCTGCATCAGTGGCACAGATCCTTCAGCCCAATACGTCCACACAGACATTCCGAAGAGTAACCCAGCCAGACTCATTCACGACCCTACATTTACCCCTGACCAATGTACCTAACACCTTGGTCCATTTAGCATGGGCAAGTCTCCCTATCTGCATGTTTTTGCATTATGGGAGGATACCAGAGCACCGGGAGGAAACTCACGTAGACATGCGGAGAATGGAAGCACCACACACAGTCGCCCCTGGCAGGAATCCAATCCAGATTCCTGGTGCTGTGAGATAACACTGCGAAATATTCAACCACTGTGCCACGCCAAAGTATTAGTGTCCATACAATATGGAAACAGTTCCAAAAAGTCCACGCCAATCTTCTGAAGGATGACCCAACCAGACCCAATCCCAAAACTTATTTGTCCACATTTACTCCTAACCTAGGCATCCCTGGAAACTATGGGTAATTTATCACGGTCGATTCACCTAACTTGCACCTCTTTGGATATTGGGAGGAAACCGACGCACTTGAACAAAACTCACACAGACACAGGGAGAATGTTCAAACTCCACAGAGATAGTCGCCAGAGGCGAGAATTGACCCAATGTCACTGGGAGGCAGCAGCGCTAGCCACGGAGCCAATGTGCCACCGTGCTTACCTAAATGTCTTTGAAATGCCCCGTCGTACGTGCCTCCTTGACAGTGCATTCTATGCACTTAACACTCTTTGCCCCTCAGTCACCTTTGAACTTTCCCTCCCTGAACTTCAGTGCATCACCACCTAGTTTTCCGAATTTGAACTCTGGAGAAATGATTTTGACCGTCAACCCTATCCATGTATCTTCGTTTTCCCCTCAGCCCTCTACACTAGAAACAACACTGGCTTTTTTTCGCCAGTTTCTTCTTATATATCATAATGTCGAATATAGTCAGTATAATGGTATACCGTTTGTGCCCCCACTCCAGTTCAGCTAAATCCTTCCGGTAATGTTGCAACCAGAATCGAACGCAGTAACTGTAACGACGGCCTAATCAAAGTCGTATCACATTGCAAATTTAAATTCTGACTGCTGTACTTAATTCCCCACCTGATGAAATCAACCATGGCTACCACCTTCTTTCCATAACTCCCTACTTGCTTGTTCACTTGCAGAGAGTAATGGACTTGTACCCCACTATCCCTCTGTGCATCAGGCTTTTCAGGGTTCTATGATTAATTGTATAGTTTCCCTTGACTTTTGATCTCGCAAAACACAGCAGGTCACAGAAACACGGATTAAGCAGTATTTGTCAATTCTCCTCCATTCTCTGCCACTATTCACATCCTATGATATTCTTTCACAAACTACTAAACTGTCCACATCTCCACCGATCTTTTATAACATTTGCAAACATACCAGCCCCATCAGTTAAATTTTCATCCAAGTCCTTTATATATATCAAAAGCAGCAAGGTCCCTGCTGGGATCCCTGTGGAACACCCACAGCCACGAATATCCAGCCTTAAAACGTCCTTCCACCACTCCATTCTGCCTTCTATGAGTAGTCAATTCTAAATCCACTTGGCAAAGTCGCTAGATCCTATGCACTTTAATCTTCAAGATGAAACTACGTCAAGAGACTTCGTTGAAATCCTTCCGAAAGAACAAGCAGACAACATTCGCTCTTCTTACCTCATCAGTCAACTTTGTCAATTCCTTAAAAAAATCAAAAACATTAGCGCGATTAGACTTGCCTTGCAAAAGGCCTTGCTGACTGTATGAAATTAGGCCATTTTCCCAAATGTCCGTCAATTTTATCCCTAACAATTCTCTCCAATATCTTTCCAACCAACAATATGAAACTGACTGTTTCACAATTTCCCAGATTATCCTTATTTATCTTCTTGAACAGAGGAACAACATGAAATACTTGCCAATCCCTGCTACTTCTCTTGCAGCTAATCAGTATAGAAAAATCTTGTTCAAGGACCCAGCAATTTCCTCTTCTGCCTCTTTCAGTTAATTGGATGAGACACCGTCAGGCCATTGGGACTTTTTCACGTTTATTCTTCAACAATCCCAATACCACTTATTTGCTGATGACAGAATGTCATGCATACTAGCATACATGTCATACGAATGTTGCTATTTCCATATTATTATCGTGGCAGAATTATTTAGGATCTCAAACACTTTCGCTGCCTCAAAGCAATATTATGCAAGGAATAGAGAGATATGGTCCAAGGTCAGATAGAAAAGACTAACTTAATTTGGAATGTTCGGCACAACATGATGGATCAGAGGGACCGTTTCTATCGTTACTGTTCTAAGTTCGAAATACAGGCCGCTTGGTTCAGAGATAGGGATATCATTTATTGATATCAATGAGGAGTGAATTGAACTCTTTGAAGACTGGCATCTGGATGCTGAGAAACTGGGGAGGAAACTGACAATAATCTTTCTCTATTGCACTTCTGTCTAACTGTCAGAATAGCCTCACTGAGGGATATGGAGAGAGGAACTGCACACAGTGATTCCAGTGTGGATTAATCAAGATAGTTGAACAACCGAACAGTGCGTAGTGAACGGAACATATGACAGACAACGGACATTGAAATTTTGACTTCAACATGCAGATTAAATGATGAAGAACGTTTGCTAAAATCAAGGAACAGAAGTCTACTCGCTCATGATTACACATTGATCATCACAGTGCTATGACTTCTCACTCTGCATACTCAAGGGTAGAACTCCTTTGCCACAGGGTCAGACAGAAGTGGTGCTTCCACAGTTGTGAGGCGGGTGATTCGGAGAACCAGATTCTGGACATGGAAATACGGCTGTTGCATTCACACTATCTGAAATAAGTGGTCTCCACAATGGCCTGGTCCGGGACATGGTGGACATGACCTGGAACCAAGCGGTCTCAGAAGGGATAACCGTCTTACCCATAGTCTCTCCTACATTCAGCAGAACAAATCACAGATAATCTTCAAGAATAATATCAGAAGATTGACCATCTCGTTAGGTCGGTTTACTCTTGAGGCATTAAGGATATTAAGTTGGACATTATGAGAGGACTGAACGAAAATTGCACTATTGGAGGTTTAATGCTGAATCAGTACCGTCCTGTCAGATTTTTAGTGCTGTAGAAGTGCTGGATATTCATTCTGAAGAAGCACTGGATTCTCGGAGGATCTGTGTTGCGAGAGGGACACACTATCCGTGGGTCAGTGTTGAAGACGTATTGCACTGTTGGTGAGTCGGTGCGGAGGGAGCTTGGCACTGTTAGGCAGTCAGAATGGATGGTGCACCACATTATGAGACAGTCAGCGCCAAGCGAGCTCCCCACCGTTGGGGTAATTGCCACTGGAGCAAAGCGCTGTCGTTTTATCTCGATGGAAAGATCACCATCACGGGATCTCCGCACTATAGCAGGGTCAGTGCTGACGGGGATCTGCATTGAGGGATGGTGAATGATTAGAGAGCGGGGCATGGTAGAATGGTGAAGTCAGAGTGTTGACAACTGTTTGGAAAATGTGTGAGGTTTTCATTTCAGATTCCATCGGGTCTCGATACACCCAGGGACTTTGATGGGATGGGGCTTGGCGTACTGACCGTATTGTATGCATCTGTGAAAGTGGCTGCAATGTAAACACATGATGTCATCGGCACCCTCCCAATTTGTAACCTTCCCACCCTCCCTATCCGTGTTAGCTCACGCTGAGCCCAGTGAGAAATCAGATTCGGACCAGATATGGTGAGGTTAGGAACCGACCTTTATTGTCATATTTTTTGGAAAGTAGTTTGTTGAGGGCCGGGGGGTGGGGGGGTGGGGGCGGGGGGGGCGGGTTTATGATATATTATTAGAAATTCACACAATAACAGAGCTTCAATTACAGAAATGATCGACAGCATAAGTTGCAGCCTCGGATGACTCTCAAACGTTGCCCTTGTGAATCTTATTCCAGCTTGCAACACTTGAACCAAAAGGTGCATTTTCCAGACATCTGCTTCTCTCCTTCTTTACAGTTTCTGTTCCTCCTGTCTCTCCAGTATACCAACATCCTAAGCTCTTATCTGTGAGAAGGAGAGAAAGATTCAATTGGTGAACCTGCTGTTAAAGCCGCACAAACTAAATTGGCCTTGCAGAAAGGACATTGTGACGTCGAGTCATGCAGAGATGACAATGTGAGTTCCAATGAGAGTCCACAGATAACCTGTTTAGCGACTGCTACTTCAGGGTTAAGCCCAATAAAGTTGTGTGGTAACTAAAGATACGTTCCTTGTGTAATTCAACTAAATTTTGCAGAAAATAGAACTGTCCAACATGCTCCTGGTGTGATCTAACCCAGTAATATGGAGTTCAGATGCTCCATGTGTGGCCTAAATGAGGGATGTGAATGCCGATGACTGTTCAAAGTTTTCAGAGTGTGGTCTAACTGAGGGAGCCAGAGTGCAACATTGCGCACAGTGCTTCAAATGTGGTCTAACTGAGTGATATGCAAACAACGCATCGAATGCAGTTTTAAGTGTACTCTAACGACGAGATAGAGAGACCATCTCTCTTCACAATGATTCAGATGTCGTATAAATGTCAAATATAGAAAGCATCACCCTACACCGTATTCTTCTCTTCATTAACAGCATATTGGCTTCAATGGCGAGAACATCAGTCTTTCTCCATCAGAGTCAATCATATTGCATTGGATATGTGTGGTCCTACGTGGCCAATCCCAATCAGGATGACTACTTTTATCGCAAAAAGACTTTATGTTACTAAATGAGTTTTTTTTTTGTCTTGCAATCAAAAATGTATTCATGATCATCCATAATTCCAGGTGCTTTTGAAATTCAATTTCACCCATTTGCTTTGGTAGAAATTGTACCCAGATTCTCTGAGCATGAAGCGTGCCTCTGCGTTAATACACTCGTGACAATCCCGTTAGACAATTGTTTCCCACTAATGAGAGAATATAGCAAGTAGACCGATGTTGGGTGTCCGAGTTTGGTCTAACTAATGGAAATCTAGGCCACTGAACACAGGGGTTCATGGGTGATGTAACTGTGTGAAGTAGATAATATTACTCTATGCAGTAGTCCAAGTGTGGCCTAAACGTGAGTTACACAGATCAGCAATGCACACAGCTCTCAATGTAGTCTGACTGTGGGATGATGGAAAATCACTGCACAAGTGCTCTAATTATGTAATGTAGAGTGTATCCCTGCGCACAGCATGCCAAACAGTGCTCTCAATGTGGTCTAACTGTGAAATATAAAGAACACCACTCCACAGAGTGCAATAAACATAGTTTAACCAGAAGATATAAAGGACATCTTTGTAAACAGTGTTCCAAATGTCACATAACTGAAGGAGTAGAGATCATCATTGCACACAGTGCTCTCGGTGTGGTCTATCTTTGAGATTATAGAGAACAACGACAATGCTCCAGGTTCCACTTAATTGTGCTAAACAGACACCAATAGCACTCTCTTCATCAATCAACTTTGTCACTCATTCAAAGAATGCTGTTACGTTAATCAGATATCACCTTCTATGAACAAACCGCGTTATCTATCACTGATAAACCTATTTTCGTCCAAGTGGGAACAGTTCCTAACCCACATTGCGTTCTCTTGCCTCTGACATCAATCGCACCATTCTTTAATTACACTTCTAAAACAAGGGAACAACGTTAGCAATTCTGTAGTACCCTGGACCCTGACCGTATTGAAGGATGCTGCGAAGCTATCTGTTAAGACCCCAGCTATTTCCTCTTTTTCTTCCCACTGCAACCTGGGATACATCCCTTCTGGACCTCGGGACGGTTCCATCGTAATGCCTTGTAGAATATCGAATACTTGCTACGTCCTCATGCTGACTTGATCTAGAGTAATCAACCATCTATCCCTAACATCATCATCGATCATATCACTCTTCTCGGTTTATATTGAAGCAAAAAACTTGTTAAGAATTTCATTCGTTTTCTCTGACTCCAGGCATAACTTTCCTCTTGAGTGGGCAAAGCGTTTGTCGAGTTACCCTTTACCTCCGTATACGTGAAGAAAAGGCTTTCCGAATTTACGCTCTTTGCAAAAGGTATTTCATGAGCCATTTTCATCCTTTTAATTTCTCGTTTCAGACTGCTCCTACCTTCCAGTTATTCTTCATAAGCTTCATGTGTCTTCAGTCGTCTAGATCTTATGATGCTTCTTTGAAGCTTGCAAACAATGAAATGCAGAATGAAATCACATTCAACAGAAAACCAAAATGCACTGATGGGCTACAGCAGAACAAGACACACAACGAACAATAACAAAACGTTTCTCATTCTCCCTGCCCTCTCCTGAGAGGGACTCTGTGAAGGCAGGCACATGATTTTTTTTAGCGCACTGTGTACGCCGTGGTTAATAATGAAGCACAGGCAAAGCCAAACAAAAATGCACACACGCACAGGTACAGAGATAGGGACACAAACACAGATACAGACACAGCTATGCACGGACACATATAAAATACGCACACATGCACATACATGATATGGACACACAGACGGATTGCAATGTAATTGTCGCCACTGTGGAGTATGAAGTCCAATTGCTGCACAAAGTAAGGTAGCTACCGAGCCCAGTTTCCTAAACCATACGTCCGTTACCATACAGAGCTCACGATTAACGTTAAACGAGACAACAATAGAAATTAGCTGACATCACAAAGAGTAAGATGATTTCCTTTTGTTGAAATGACATTTCAGCTTCTCTCTGAAATGAGCGAGGAGCGCCCTGTGGGCTATGCTGGTCAAAATAATGTAACTGACTGAACACCAGAATCTGGAGAAATAGGAAATTGAGGGTGGGATTGCGCGGTGCAACTCAGTTGTGATCCAGTAGTGAAAGTAATTAGACCGATTGTTACCTCACAAAATCCGAGGAATTTAATTGCATTGCCATTCGTGTTTCGGTCAGCAAAACGCAATGACCAAACTTCTGACATCAGGGCTTCTACATCTTCAGTCGAACACTCTGTCCTATGTTTCATGCTAGATAACATTTTAAAACGGTTCTCAGTGTCTTTGCAGTCATTCATCTGTTCACGATTGAAACACTTTTCAACATATCCGCTTCACTGGCACATAGGCCGACATCTTCGTGAAGCATAATGCACTTACTCAAGTGTGTCAGCAAACGCAACCAGTTGTAAACCAAGAACCGCAAATGTGACAACCTTTGCATTAATAGGTGAACCATGGGTCAGTTGGCAAGAAGGAACTAAAAGTTAAACTTCGTAGTGACACAGCTGCACCTCTAACTATAAATTGATAAATAATGACTGTTTTCGCATGAAAGATTGATTGTCCTATTGTCAGTATATTTTTGGTTTCATTTCTTCCAGTGAAATGTATAAGTGATTTCAGTGCAGATGAGCGTGTTTTAGCAATTATTTTTTTTTAATTTAGCGTTTTAAATGTAAATAAGTTGAAACCTCTAAGAAATGCACTGTCTGTGGAATGGAACATCCATTGATTTACCTTCATTGACAACTTTGTCAACACAATTGATAACAAAGTATTCCTTGTGAATTCCTTGTTGATTTGGATTGACGGATCTGGGGTTTTCCCCCAGCTTTATCCCTCATGGAATGAACTTACTGTCGAAGGGTCGATTTCAATTTAAGCATGAATGATTATCCATCTATCATCTTTGCAGCTCTTATTCTGTTTTGAACTTTTCTTCCTGAAAGTTGATTATTTCCACATTTGAAAGTGAGTTTTTAAGCTCTTCGAGCAGAATAATGTCTCTAGGATCCTCATACGTATTTTCTATATTGAATCCTGTTTTACAGCTAAAGATTTTATTCTGTTCAATTTTTCTGAAACTCGGTATATGTCTGACCTGGTTCCTTTCTTCAAGTTCTCAAACGTTGTCTTTATGCTTATGCTATTAATTAATTTGCACTCAAAATAACCTTTTTTTACTTCGCCATGTTATCCTGACACCTTCTGTGATAGAACTACAGACAACTCACAAGCTCTGCTTGCCAAAAGCAAGCAACCGAAATTAAACATACGTTCGACTTCCCACTAAAGTTTTAGTTAAAGATGAAAGATCCTATTCCGAAAGTCTGTTGAAATTTTCTGAGACATGACTTACTTTAATTCTGTTCATATCTGCCCAGGTCCGTCCAAATCCGTACACATCGTCTAGAAGCCCTCAATTTGTAATAAAGCCAAGGTTGGTTCCCATCATTGAACGTTTAGTGAAACGAAGAACATTTCATCCTATAAGGGTTACAAGGATATGAAAGTATGTTGTAGGCCACCTGTCAGCGACTGATGGTCGTTAATTAAATAAATCCTTGACACTCAATTTAAAGAAAACATGTAAGAATGTACTTACCTAAGTCTAACAGTAAAAAATTAACTTTTCTGTTAACACAGAGAAGAAGTGTCTTTGAACTGCTAATTGTGCACATTTTTTGTAAATATATTTATTAGCATTGCAACATATAAAATCATTGAAAAATAAAGTCAATAACAAATATCGATATATTTAAAAAAACACAAATTCCAATACAATTATTTTCAAAAAAATGCTCATTTACCCTATAACACATTCAAACTCGAGGCTCTTCCATCAATTACAAATCCTGTAACAAAAGAAAAAATGGGATTTAGCTTCTCGAATCTTATTTCTCATTTCATGGTCGACTTCACAAGTAGATTCTTTGTGGTGTAACACTTCAAAATCCATAAAACTTTGCATAGGAAAGTGTCAGCTAAATTCGCTGCTCCCTATATTTCTTCCAGAATTTTCTTATTAGTTAGCCTATAAGCTGGTAATCATTTTGTCATTTCGATAGAGGATACGCTTCCACTTTTTATTCTTCAAAACAACGTTAGAAAGTTTGAGGAAATCAGTTGATTTTTGAACTCCCTCGTTACAAATAAACCCAAAAGTCAATCTAAACAATGCTCAATGTCAGCTATGGATCTATATTTGTCAGGAATGAAGTTCGTACGGAATGGCGCAGTGGTTAGCACTGCTGCCTCGCAGCACTAGGGTTCAATTCCCGCCTCCGACAGCTGTCTGTGTGGAGTTTGCACATTCTCCCTGTGTCTGCGGATGCTCCGGTTTCCTCCCACAATCACAAAGATGTGAAGGTTAGGTGAATTGGCCATGCTAAATTGCCCATAGTCTTAGGTGCATTAGTTAGAGGAAAATGGGTCTGGGTGGGTTGCTCTTCAGAGGGTCGAAGGGCCTGTTTCCACAGTAAACTCGTGCAATCTAATGGGGTTTCTTCAGTGAGCATTGACTTCCCGAAGGTCACTCATGAATGCTTCACTTTTATTGTTTGTGCACATGTCTGTTCAATAAATGCAGACACAATTGCAGATTTAATTCATAAAGTATTTTCAGCCTTCCTTGACTTTACTGTTCATTCATTCTGTTCACATTATTTCCAGTGTGAACACATGATCTGACTGCATCACCGAATCCCTACTGTGTGGAAACAGGCCCTTCGGCCCAGCAAGTGCACACTGACCCTCTGAAGAAAATCCAGTCTAAATCCATTCCTCTTATTACTCTACATTTAGACTGCAGTTAAAATCCGGTTCCCTGGCGCTGTGCAGCAGTACTGCTATAACCACTGAGCCACCATACCATGTCAACGCATTCTCAAATGTTACTGATAAATAAAGTCATGACGACCAATAAATCTAACAATGAGGCAAATGTAATTTTTAAGTTTTAATTTATCGAGTTAATGGGCGCCTCAGATGATGAGCAATTGCTTTTTATTTCTCCCAGATTGCATATGTTCAGCTGGAATACTACTGAAGACAATTAATTGGTCTCGAAACATAAAATGTGTTTCTGTCAACCAATGCTTCACGAACTATTAAGTTCCTCATGCAATTTCTGATTTTATTATCACATAACTTTATCATGTTTACTTCACTCGACAATCTGGTGATGTTCCTTTTGCGTTGCAGTTAAGTCACATCAAACAGAAGTCTTAAAATCATTATGCAAACCATTCCTTTATTTCATTGTTAAGTCATTGATTTAAATGTATTCAAAATATTAATGTTGTTTCCGGTCTTTGCAGATACCGAATTCCTCCAGCATTTTCAATCTTTATAATTTTATCAAGAATGCTGCTGATCAAGTGTCGTTTCAATGAATTGGATAATGCAACGTAAACAAATGTCCAAGATTATAAAAAATGTATGGGGACATTGACGGACTGCGTGTGGATTGATTCCTCCACAAGTTATGAGTAGTGGGAAAAGTGTTTTGTCAATGTTTTCATTGACGAAGTCTTTCTCAGAATGTGCATACAACTATTGTTAATCCGATCCAGTTTCTGAGAGAATCACTGCGAATCAGGCAGGGAGGAAAGGGTCGTGTGAGGGAACTGTGGTTTAATAAGGAATTGGAATCCCTTGTTAAAGGGAAGAGGGCGGCGTATGTAAAGATGAGGCGTGAAGGTTCAATTGGGGCGATTGAGAGTTATAAGGTAGCCAGGAAGGATCTAAAGTGAGAGCTAAGAGCAGCAAGGAGGGGACAGGAAAAGTCCTTGGTTGGTAGAATTAGGGAAAACCCAAAGGCTTTCTATAGGTATGTCAGGAATAAAAGGATGACTAGGGTAGGAATAGGTCCAGTCAAAGATAGTAGTAGGAAGTTGCGTGTGGAGACTGAAGAAATTGGGGAGACACTGAATGAATACTTTTCGTCAGTATCTACTCGGACAAAAGGACATTGTTGTTGATGTGAATATTGAGTCACAATTAATTAGAATGGATGGCTTTGAGATATGTAGGGACGAGGTGTTGGAAATTCTGGAAAGGGTGAAAAAGAAATGAGTCTCTGGACCTCATGGCATTTATCCTAGGATTCTCTGGGAAGCAAGGGAAGAGATTGCAGAGCCATTGGCCTTGATTTTTATGTCCTCGTTGTCTACACGAATAGTGCCAGAAGACTGGAGGATAGCAAACGTGGTTCCCTTCTTCAAGAAGGGGAATAGGGATAACCCTAGTAACTATAGACCGGTGAGTCTTACCTCTGTTGTGGGAAAAGTCTTAGGGAGAATTGTAAGGGATAGGATTTATGAACATCTGGATAGGAATAATGTGATCAAGGATAGTCAGCATGGTTTTGGGAAGGGCAGTTCGTGCCTCACAAACCTTATTGAATTCTTTGAGAAGGTGACTAAGGAGGTGGACGAGGGTAAAGCGGTAGATGTGGTATATATGGATTTCAGTAAGGCGTTTGATAAGGTTCCCCATGGTAGGCTACAGCAAAAAAATACGGAAGTATGCGATTGAGGGTAATTGGAGGTTTGGATTAGGAATTGACTGGCTGGAAGAAGACGGAGGGTAGTAGGTCATGGTAAATGTTCATCTTGGAGTGCAGTTACCAGCGGTGTTCCGCAAGGATCTGTTTTGGGGGCATTGCTGTTTGTCATTTATATAAATGACCTGGAGGAGGGTCATTTAGAAGGTTGGGTGAGCAAGTTTGCGGGTGATACGAAAGTCGGTGGAGTTGTTGATAATGTGGAAGGATGTGGCAGATTACAGCTGGATATAGATAAGCTGCAGAGCTGGGCAGAAAGGTGGCAAATGAAGTTCAATGTCGTTAAGTGTGAAGTGATTCACTTTGATAAGAGTAACAAGAAGATGGAGTACTGGGCTAATGGTCGGATACTCGGTAGTGTGGATGGGCAGAGGGACCTTGGTGTCCATGTACACAGATCTCTGAAAGTTGCCACCCAGGTAAATAGTGCTGTGAAGAAGGCATATGGCGTACTGTTTTTTTTATTAGTAGAGGAACTGATTTCTGGAGTCCTGAGGTCATGTTGCAGTTGTATAAGATTCGGGTGCGGCCGCATCTGCAGTATTGTGTGCAGTTTTGGTCGCCATACTTAAGGAAGGATGTGGAGGCACTGGAACGGGTGCATAGGAGGTTTACCAGGATGTTGCCTGGTATGGTAGGAAGATCGGATGAGGAAAGGCTGAGGCACTGTTTTCATTGAAGTATAGAAGGTTTCGGGGTGACTTGATAGAGGTGTACAAGATGATTAGGGGTTTAGATAGGGTTGACCATGAGAACCTTTTGCCACGTATGGAGTCAGATATTATGAGGGGGCATAGCTTTAAATTCAGGGGTGGTATGTATAGGACTGACGTTAGTGGTAGATTCTTTACTCAGCCAGTCGTGAGTTCATGGAATGCCCTGCCAGTAACAGTGCTGGACTCTCCCTCTTTATGCGCATTTAAACGGGCATTGGATGGACATATGGAGGAAAGTGGGCTCGTGTAGTTTAGGTGGGCTTCGATCGGCGCAACATCGAGGTCTGAAGGGCCTGTACTGCGCTGTATTTTGTTATGTGCTATGTTCTAACCATGCATTGACCATATTGTTGGTAAGTCCGAAATAAATCTTAATTGGTGGTCTCAACCAGATGTCTACAATCGCAGTGCCTGCCGTGGAGCCCACATGGATGCTCAAGTAAACAATCTTCAGATAATATTTGGTCTCGGAATGCAGGACGTAATGTATTTACATTTTGTCTTTACTCAAGGTTGTTTTTAGGGTGTCTTTACTCAATATAGAATCCGAAGAAAATGCCAAACAATGCGCACATCAAAGGTGCTATGTGAAATCCAAGGGAAATTAATTTTATTTAATTTTCTGTCGCCATGTGTACCTGACAAACTTTATTTGTGGGCAATACTGGCATGTCATGTTCAGCAAGCGCACACAGATACCAGGATGCTTAGATATAATGAGGCACTTAGGTTGGACCACACAGGAGAAGCGAGAATCAAAAACATCATTAACAATATCAGCATTATCATATCGGAATTTTACCAGAAACAAAGATGTTTATGACAAGTGTTTTCAGTAGCGAAACCAAAATTTGGTTGACAGAACTATTTGCTCAGCTGCCTTCATTCTGTAGACTTCTGACAAAACTATCTCCGAAATAATATCCAGGGATATTTTGCCATATTTTTCAGCTCTGCTCTGAATTTACTCTGGGTCGCTGCATAAATGCTAGGGTTGAGAAAACAACTAAAAAATTTCAAGAAATCTCCCACTTCCGTTGCAATAAAGTTAACGTTTGTGAACTCCCCTCGATAATAAACAGTGTTTGTTATTTTGGTAACGCCTAAACAGACGGCATTTGTCAACCACAGCAAAAGAAAACATAATGATATTGAAAATAATAAAATGATGGACTTTCTGCGATTCTCTATTTCTGAGTCAATTTCAATCCTATTCTTGGAATGCCGGAGTTCAGTGCGGGTTCTATTCGCCAGTACAATACGCTGGACAGTTAATGAATTGCACAGAACAATCAGAGTAACAGGAATCCAAATGACCCAGGCGATGTGAAACCAGACATAACCTATACCTGCAGAAGACGAAAAAAAAGCTGCACTTGCCCGACAACCCCGCTGCGTTTTATTAATTATTTGTTCAGGTTCATAAGCAAACAAAACTGGTATTTCCTTCAATACAATAACAGCTGTGATGGTTATGACCAGCGTGAGTGCAGTTCTTTTGGTACAATACTTAGTTTGAAACTTCTGGCAGCAGATAACGACAAATCGATCAAATGTGAAGAAGACAATGCACCAATTAGACAAATCGGGAGTGAGAGCAGTCAAATACATTATGACTCTGCAAACAGGAGTGTAGGACAGGAATGACAAAGGAAAATGATAGCTGAGGATATGATACAGTATTACATTGTTGATCAGGACCAGTAGATCTGTTGTTGCCATGGACAACATGTAAACAGTGATACACATAGAAAGGCCACATTTTCTTTGCGCAAGAATCCAAATAGTGGCCAAGTTCGCTATGGACAGAAATATGGCAGTGAATAATATACAAATGTCAGATTCTAATGAAACACAACGTCGGTCAATTTTACACGGTTAGCAATAAAATAATAATATTTAGTCAACTGATGCTGGGATCATTTTGTAACTGAGAACAAGGCAGCCCAAAGGGGATTGGATCAAGCCAAAGCAGACATTGTAACGCACGCTTCATAAAGTACCTATGGGGTAGCAGGTTATTTAGTCCATCGAGTCTGCATTGACTCTCCAAGAACATCCCTCTCAGACCCAGAAACATGCCTGCAATTGCATTGTATAACCTACCCAGCCAGCACATCTTTGAACTGAGAGGAGCAAACTAGGTCGAACAATGGAAATGCATGCAGACATCAGCAGAACATGCAATATCCACACAGGCAGTAGCCCGTGTTTCAATCTAAACACAGAATTCTTGCTCTGTGAGGTATTCGTACCTCAGAGGAATTCGGCATTGTGCCATTGCTGGACTTGATTTGAAGAAGTGGTTATCATGAAATGTTGACATGAAAGAAATTTATCACGACCGGACGTGGAAATAAACCACGATAACGACGACAGGACTCAACACAGAGAGAATGTAACGATTCGCAATACTCTCTTGTGATGCAGTGGAAGCGCCCCTGCCCAAGACTAAGAAATTTTGGAGCAATTCACACCTGTTCCAGAGATGTAAAACATTATCAAACAGTTTGATTAGGGAAACTAGCTTAAAAACATAAAGGACTCACCAGGAAGAGCAAGTGATACAAGTATCGGATAGTAAATCTCCTTCACTAGCAAAATTGCAGGCTTCCGCATTTTGTGTGAGAGTATATGATTTCTGTTAGTCTGAAATGTTCTGAAGAGCCAAGGCTGTTTATTTATGCATATAACCTCTGGGAAATTACATAGCTGCGATACTCACATTAGTCACAGCCATTAAACAAATAACGTATTTTTAACAAATTTGGATGAAACAAAAGATTGAGGAAGTAAATTATGCATAGGGAGGAAAATCTACCGAAGTGAGAATGGTATTTTCTTTTTCTTATCGGAATTTGCTCTCACTAAGTCCAGCTGACAGCTGGGGTCCCAAATGCATCTGACAATTTATTCTGTATCTATAATCAGCTTACGGCTAAAATCATCTGAGATATCGGTGCTCTTCTATTTGTTGCACCATTAGACTCACTGACAGAACCATTGTTGATTGTCCTTTTTCGGACTTCAGAAGCTGCTCTTACTCCTGCATTCACAAGGCCAAGCTGATCTCCGTGTTCCCCGAACGCTGAATTTCAGTCACCTGTTCTTCTGCCTATATCGCTTTCTACGTTGAATCAATATCCCTTTGTGCACTTACATCAAGTCTTTTGATTGATGTAATTGGCTCATGACAATCGACAAACAACCGAGTGCTTCATGTATAAGGTGATTCGCTGTCTCCTGAAATTTTCTCAGGGCCTAAATGGTTACAATCACTTTTAACATGTAAATGACTCTATCCAGATATTTTGGCCTGCAGTTTTTATTATCACTGTCTCCCCATTCTGAGAAACATAATACTGAGGGTTTCCAGCTGCTGCCTTCAATGCTAAAAGATTAGCATTTTCTCACAAAACAAATACTATCGACTTCATTTATCAGGAACGTGGCGGGTTGCACCAAATTTTTAACTATCTTCTGTATTCCTCTTGTTTTCATTTGTAATCAAGTTTTTCTCAAACATATCTTTTACTGAAGAAGACATCATCTTGTAATCACGTCTGTGAAATGCAAAACAGAATTGGTTCTGAAATAATCCTACATCTTTACATGTTATTATTGCACTAACAGCAGACTATAAAAAGAAAATCACTGCGGTTTGAGTTTGTGAACAATCATATTGGTCCATACCATTTCAGTTCGCTGTTTTTGCATCTGTTCTGATTCACCTGTTATTCATATTACTACGGTTTATTTTTGAAAATGTTTTCATGCAAATTAAATTTGCTAAACATGGCACGCGACCGTGTGCAATGAACTCTGACATGAATTTTCAATTCCATGCGCATTTCTTTGGAAATTATGCGTCTCCCTGCCCCGCAGACCCTTTCAACCACATACAAATTTCTCCTTCAGCTGGGACCCACCGTCTGGCCTTCACTTCTCATATGGAAGATCATTGAGCTTAAATGGGAAGTTTAGCAGCTGAAATTGCTAATGATTATGAATGGGTCTATAACTCAATCTTCGGCATTCAATACAATTTCAATCTGTGAGGGGTAGAAATTCTGAAAAAGACAAATCCTCACCTGAAAAGGGAAAGGAAGATCTCGGTGAAGATCATAAGGATAACGTAGCACGAGTGAGAAGGAAATCCTTGCATAGGAAAGAGATTGTAAAATGCGCCAGTGTTTTCGCTGCAATAAAATAGTTCGCTTGAAAACAAAGTGTTGGCGGGTTATGGAAAGCTTTGGGAAGCCAGTAAAAGGACAACAGGATTAGGCCATGGATTTTGTTGGAGTGAAAATGAAAAGCACATTGGAGGCTAGAAAACTGCACAAGAATAGCCAACTTCTTCAGAGTTTGGGGAAGGAGGAAGTATCAGAATATCTTAAGCCATGTTACTGCGAAGTGAAAGTTCATTCGCATACGTCAACTGCAACAGGCAAAGAAATTACAGTATCATAAGATACAGGATCCACTCAATCCATGATTTTGAAACATGAGGAGATTATGTACCACTGAAGGACTATTGCCAGATAAAGTTCTATGAAAGTGAGTTGACATTGAGACAAGAAGCACTCAATTCTGTACAGTAAGTTCAGAGTGTGCAGTGAAGAGTGGAGGAGTCGTGATAAGTGTTTTGTGCAAACTCTTAGCTTCAATAATACAGTTTGTCGTTTCTGATGACATAAATGGTACACATGAAGGAGTGTTGCCTGCTGTTGTTGTAATGTCAGTGAAGCTCAGTCTACTTAACTATTTCAGGACACATATCCTGGGATGGTTCCTGACAACGTGGTAAGGAGATCACCGAGTTACCGGTTGAAACTGGAGATATGTGGTGCAGACGGTTGGGTTAAGGGAATTCCATCTGTACTTCTTTGCGATCAGAGATACATGAAAGTAATCGACAAAATTCAGTTTATTTTGATTTTTTTTGCACATGAAGTCAGAGGACGGCAAAAATTGAGTGAGGAGCAATAGAGACAAAAGATTTAGACTTTGCTTCACATTTTAGTGAACAATTAAATGGAGGGGGAAGTTGGTTACTGGTGTCTAAAGGCATGACAGCATACAAAGAAACAGGAAGCCGACAAGAAATCAAAAACTCACAACTTTATATCAGGGATTAGGTGTTACCACTTCTTCCAATGAAAGGAAAACATTTAAAAGCAAGGTTTGGCGGATCTTATGAAGTCGAAAGGAAATTAAGTGAGGTGAGCTTTCTGATAAGGTCTGCAACCAGAAGGAAATCTCATAGAGTGCTTATTTTCACACGGAATGAAAGCCAGAGGAGACTGTGTCGTTGATTACATTACAGAAGGAATAACTAAGTGTACCATAATCTGAAAAAGACGTTTATAAAATTAAATTTTGCAATGATGAACTTGTCAAAATTATGATAAATGATTGAGTTTTCTCCCAGCAGAAAATAAAAAAAACTGAAATAATTATTACGATCTCATCTTGAGATACGTGGAAATAAGTTGGGATGTAATCACCTAATTACATGTAACGCAGGTACAGAAGATGCTTATCCGATTAAGCAACAGCCTAATCGTGTTATGGAGACGTAGGTATACTTTCAAGAGAGTTCAATGCAACAGAACTACCGGACTCAGCACCAAGTGTACTAAAAAATGGTTAACAAAGTAACGTTGGGTCGAACCAACGAATTCTTACAGATTTCTGCACGGGATAACTATTTTCTGTGTTGCTGATTTTAAACTAAGGAGGAGAGAAAACCCTTGTCTCAACAATAGGCATAACCAGCTAATATTGGCACAGGTTTAAAAGGAAATTGAAAGCATGCTGCAACTGTGACTGGAGCTCATCCAGAGTAATGATGCAACAACCGGTTGATAAACAACGGTTATGTATGGATTATCGCAAATTTCATGCAGTCTGAAAGTCTGATACATACCCAATACCGGGTTTTCAAGATGGTGTTGACAGGTACTGACAAGCAACTTATATTTCTAAGTTAGATTTACTCAAGGGGTGCTGGCAAGTACATATGTCCGAAGATTGACTCAAATTTTGTTCTTTGTAACGCCAAATGGACTGTATCAATTTAAAGTCACACCGTTTCATATGAAAAAAAGTGTCAGCCCATTTCAGGGATTAACCAATAAGGTGATTGCCGTATTACCCACTTGTGTCGCATATATTGATTACTTGGTAATTTTTAGTCATACATGGAAGAAATATTTGCAACATTTATCAGACTTGTTTGGTAGGGTTTGGAAGACACGCTTGGTGATAAGCTATCCAGGACTTCATTATTGGACCTGGACACATAGCCCCATGACATGCGAAAAGAAACATAATTCTCAAGTTTCCCGAAACATCAACAAAATGAGCAGGGCTAAAATTCCTAGGAATGATTGCATTTAGTCGAAAGCTCGCACGGAATTTTAGAGGCTTCTCCACTCACTGAATTGCTCACAAAAGGCAAGAGATTTCAGCGGGCAGAGGACTTTCAAAAGGTATTTGTCAGTCTGAAAGCTGTGTTAACCACTGCTCCACTATAAGCCACAACTAATGAGACACACCCATTCAAGTTCACTATCGTTGCAAATGTTGTGCTATACTTTGGTAAGAAGACGACACGAAGACAGAAAGACCTATCGGGCATTTCTCCAGGAGATTGAACATTTATCGTTAGAAATATTCAACAATTGAGAAGGAACTTATTAACTTGGTGGTGATGTTATAACATATCACTATTTATGTCAAAAGTAGCGAATCTGTAACTATCATATGCACTGATCGTAACCCGTCGAGATTAATGGAATAATCTAAGGACAAAAATGCGTGATTGCTTTGATGGAGCTTATTGTTACAGCCATTCAAATTGTCAATTGCGCATGTGGCAGGACGAGAAAATGTGATTGCTGAAGCACTGTCGAGACTTGAATGAGATGCTATGGCATTCAGTGGCAGGA
Source organism: Hemiscyllium ocellatum (assembly GCF_020745735.1). Lineage (NCBI taxonomy): Eukaryota > Metazoa > Chordata > Chondrichthyes > Orectolobiformes > Hemiscylliidae > Hemiscyllium > Hemiscyllium ocellatum. Next base: position 2,230,641 of record NC_083441.1, read on the forward strand.
GTGACAGGAATGAAATAGAATGTAGCTGTGCATGTTCGCATTTTTATAGTCAAGTTTATGTTCATGTATGTTGTAGTATGTTAACAATTAGAATTCAGGGGTTTTGAAATGACGCCATGTTTGGATATTGACAGATCCTTTCGTAAGGGTTGAGGTATGAATATGATGCTGCTTTAACCAAGTTATGATGTCCTTTCTTTCAGAGAGATTGTAATAGCAACAATTCCAAGACTTCTGGCTTAAATGGATTTTACACTAATTTGATTATCGCTAATGGACTTTTTCAGGCAAACACTTCAAAGTTTTGAAAAAGGAAGATTTGTACAATGAAAGTGGAGGTAGTGTTCTCCCAGCTCAGGCGTTCTTTGTTTTGGCTTGTTTTTATTAGAAGTCTAACTGTTCATTCAGACCAGTCGTTAGGTTTTGAGGATGCAGCTCCAAGAAATAGCTATATGGAAGAAGATGTTCCATTCTGCCATCTCACTCCCTTCCTTGTAGAATCTGTTGCTGATTTGTAATTTTGAGCCATTGGGTGATCATATGAGTTGTTGTAATTGGAATAGCATTATTAATTTGCCGTAATCCTTTGGGCTTTACGTTTTTCGGTATTTCATTCTCTTTCATTTCTGTTTATTTCCGTAAACATATGAATAAATATTACTTTGCTTAAAACTAAGTGGTCGACAAAATGCATCACCTCTGGAGTATCCACTGTACATTTGCTTAAAACACCTCGCAAAGTTAGGGTCCTGGCTACTTCTTGAAGTGATGAGGGTCTTCCTTGGTCGATATCATTTGGCTTGCAGTTAATCAAATCATTGCCTCCCAATCTCAGATACACATTTGTCCATTCAATGCAGCTTTCCAGCGTCTATTTCTAATTGCGGAGATTCAGTACTTATTCTAGCTTTTATGTGATTATGTAATAAACTACCATTTTCCTCTGATTATTTTGCTTTATGAATGTCCAACTTTCTCCGGGTAAGGCATTCTGTTCCACGGAAAAGACAATGCTGCATGATATGATGATGTTCGTTGACAGCATGTTTCATCAGAATAGAATCGATGGAGAACCACATCAATCGCCATGTCATTTCATTCAATGAAACAAAATGCAACTGAGGCGTTTGCAGCTGCTGCGTACATCGGTAAAACATTTATATTTTCCCAAAAGCAAGTGCCATCAACTTCATCTATCAGGAAATTCTCCAGTCGCACTATTATTGATCAGCATCTGCTATATTCCACATGATTTCATCGCTAACACGTTTTTCTATGTACTGTAACTTCTTTGAAGAAGAATCTTGTGATCATGTCTGTAAAATTCAAGAGTGAGACGTTTTTGAGCTCTCAAAACTCACTATAAAGCTTTTAAATACCGCAGCTTCCTTGACTATATATTCTTAAAGCTGTTTAATTTGAGGCCACCGTTCCATTCAGCCAGTTGCTTTGTCTCAGTCGCATCTGTTCGGGTGACTCGAATATTGATAGGGGCCACGGAAATGTGCACCTCTTTTCCCAATCAAAGGTTCCCCAGTACTGTGGTTGACCGATCCTAAGTTGTATCCGCCAAACTTCTCCTATTTCAAACCTTTTCCCCCTATCTTCCCTCCCATTAACATTCTACGAGCATTTATATTCATAAGATGATTAGCCAATGTGATGCTGCCACCAGAAATGTATTGGCCTCCCGACATCCCTAATCGCAGTTCCTTTTTGGTATACCGTATTCCACTCCTTTCTCACTCCCAACACGTTGCAACAGCCTCTCAGCGCATCTCTTTCAATTGTCCAAGGTGTAACTCCTGCCCGTTAATTCTCTCACTCTTCACCAGCCATGACTCCAGATACACCCGTCTCTACCTACACTTCATTTAAACACTGTATTCTCTGCTCTCTATTTGTTACGCTCGACATTGTGGAAACGAACCTCAGATTAGGTGACCATTTTTGGAATACCGACCTTCTGTCCACAAATGAATAAAATGAGCCTGATTACCACTTTAACATAAGATTATGTTCGTGGAAAACATTTCTGTGTCATTTAATTTTCAGTGCGCCAGCGCAGCTCAGCTTAATTTGAAAGGTCTGCAGCTCATTTTCCACATGAGAACTCTGCAGCCTACTGGCCTTCACATCGAGATCGACAATTTTAGGGATTGAGCAGTTTTCGCCATGTTTTCTCCCAATCACGCACACCCAGCCTTGTTTTCGCATGGGCAGCTTCCAGACACTACCAATTGACAGCCACTCACAGTCCCCATTACAAGATGTTCATTTCCTCAGACTGACTTTTTAACACACGTTTGTCTGTCCAACTATTTTTCACTCCGTTTCTCTTTGTCCATTCTTCGTTTGCTGTGTTCCCTCACCAACCATATCTTCTGGACAGAAGCATTCATTTTCTAACTAACATTCGTTCTGAAAAAGGGCTACTGAACACGAAACATTAGCTAAAATTCGGCCTCATAGATGCTGCAAGACTTACTGATATTTTAACAGCAATTTACATTTTCGTTTCCGATTTCTGTTACCACGAATATATTTTGCTGAATTTTTTGTTGTTCAATGTTATCCTCCGCTTATAAAGTGCATCAGTCTTTCACAGCATTGCTCCTACTCAGGTGTGGTTCAAGTCTGCTTATTATTTTCCAAGTTTATGCATGAAATAATGAATTTATTTTACAAATGTATGTTTGCCAATCATTTCAGATTCAAAGAAAATGTACGACCAATGTAAGACATCACTGTTTTTCTTCTGATTCAATATCGTTAATAAAATTGATCCTTTGCTTTCATTGAATTTCGTTAACTCTAGACATTTAAGCGGTCATGAAATAGCAACAGTCCATTCAGAATCTCATTACATCTGAAACCTTCCAATCCCAGCACCGTTCTTGCAAATCGTTTCTGAATCCTTTCACGCTAACCAAATTGTTCGTGTAACAGGTAGAACGGAACTGAATACAACAATCTAAAACGTGGTATCACCAAACTATCCAACCCAAACTTAGGGTAAGTGGCGTAGATTGCACCTTCGTCATCATAAAATGGAACAACTTAGAGGAAACATACAACACCATCAGCGATATCCTCGCAGGCATAAGAATTCACAAATAGGAGGCGAACGACCACAGACTCCCATTCCTGGACGTGAAGGTTGAATGGAGAGCTTCAATCCAGCGTCTACAGAAAAAGAACACACACGGACCAAATACCTAAGTTAAGAAGCAACCACCCCCAACACCCACAAACGGAACAGCATTAAGACTTATTTCAACATGTTTCCTCACACGGCAGCACTCAAGAACTACAAAACTAGAAGATAAATACCTGTGCAATATTTTCAAGAAAAACGGGTACTGAATAAAGACCATCTGTTGATTCCACAGAAACAAACACAATCAAGCAGGCACAACTTAACCAAAACGTATAGGCTCATTACCTTACATCCACGACATATCAGAAATTATTTCCAGACTACTCAGACCCCTTAGCGTCATGGTAACGCACAAACTTTCCAACATTCTTAAACGGCGACTAATGAATTGAAATTTCCGTTAGGTGCCACCAGCAAAAAATTTTAAAGATACCAATCAAGAATTGTTAAAACCACTGCATCGGACAAACATGCCACCAGGATACATGACCACGAACTGGCCATCCAAAGACTCAACCCACTCTAACTAGTTGTCATGTTTACAGACAAGGGAGGACAACACTTTCACTGGGAACACACGCACAACCTCTGACAGGTGAAGCAAAGACATGCACAGTAATTTTAGAGACATGGCATTCTAATCAGAACTCCAGCAATAAATACGGGACTTATGTTCTATGTACTTTTCCTTGAAAAATCGACGGGAAATGACTTCACCACACTAAGAAACCAATACCTACAAATAGAGAGGTGGGGCATACTACCAGCGCTTCACCAGAGACTCTCACTGATGTTCCCCAGTATGGTGATGAAACGCCAGAAAACAAACCTTCAACTCAGCGAGTCATCTTACACGCTTATCTTTTGTCCATGTTTGAACCAAGTCTGTAATTTGATCAGGAGCTGTGTGACCCTGGCCAAATCCAGACTGGGCGTCAGTAAGCGGATTATTGCTGAACAAGTGCTACTTGATAGCACATTTTATGATTCCGCTTCCATCACTTTACCAATGATGAATAGTATGACTGTCATTGACCAGTATGGATTTGTCCTGCATTTTGTGTACACTACATACCTGGGCAACTTACCACATTGTCGGGTAGATGTCGGGTTGTAACTCTACTGGAAGAGTTTGGCTAAGGGAGCAGAAAGTTCCGGATTACACTTCAGGACTATTGCCAGAATGTTAGCAGGTGAATTGCCCTTGCAATACCCATTGTCTCCAGCCCTTTCTTGGTATCATGAGAAGTAGATCGAATTGTCTGCAGATTGGTATCTGTAATTCTGAGACACACTGGAGGAGCCCGAGATGAAGCATCCACTTCGTACTTCTGAATATAGATTGGAGCAGTTGCATCAGCCTCATCTTTTTCAGTGATTTTCTGGGCTCCTCCATCATTGAGGATTGGGTTATTTGTGGACCCTCTTCCTCCAGGGAGTTGTTTAATTGCCCAGTGTTAATGATGAATGCGGAAGAACTGCATAACTCAGATCTGATCCGTTTGGATTGTCTGAATCTGTCTGTCACTTGCTATTTATGCCGTTATCCGTGGTTTAACCCGGATGACACGTCATATTTGGGTATGCCCAATGCTGCTCCTGGCATGTCGTAATGATTTCGCGCATGACAAGAGTTGATCTCCTGGCTTGATAATTGTGCTGCAGTACAGTGGGCGGCACGGTGGCACAGTGGTTAGCACTGCTGCCTCACAGCGCCTGAGACCCGGGTTCAATTCCCGACTCAGGCGACAGACTGTGTGGAGTTTGCACATTCTCCCCGTGTCTGCGTGGGTTTCCTCCGCGTACTCCGGTTTCCTCCCACAGTCCAAAGATGTGCGGGTCAGGTGAATTGGCCACGCTGAATTGCCCATAGTGTTAGGTAAGGGGTAAATATAGGGGTATAGGTCGGTTGCGCTTCGGCGGGTCGGTGTGGACTTGTTGGGCCGAAGGGCCTGTTTCCACACTGTAAGTAATCTAATCTAAATCTACAGTTCTTTTGTTGTTCATAGCTGACAGCGCCTTATGGATGGCCTGTCTTATACTGCTAGATCGGTTAGAAGTCTTCCCATTTAGCGCGCTGATAATGTCACGCGATGCATTGGCAGTTATTCTCAATGTGAAGGCGGGATGTCATCGAGTGCGGTGATCGAATTTACCTATAATATATAGATAGATGCTTCTGCAGCCGGCAGATTAATAAACATAAGGGCAAGTGTACTTTTTCCTTTTGTGAGCTGCTTCATTGCCTGCCGCAGACCTATTCTAGCAGTTACATTCTTTTGACCAGATCAGCTCGAACAGTAATGCCGCTACCGACCGACTCATGTTAGTGTACAAATACCCCACGCAGAGTACACATTGCGCCTTTCTGACAAGAAATGCTTCCTCGAATTCATCAAAGGAGGATAAAACATCGTAACCAGTAAAATGTTTCCTTGCACATGTTTAAACGGAAAACATGGGCCCAGAGTTGACGTTAAGGGCTCCCAAGACAACTCCCGGCCGACTGCATTCCACTGCATCGCCACCTCTGCCCTTATTGTGACTTCCTAGCATTTTCATACATGGCTCGGCCAGTTCAGACACAGTTTACAGTCAACCACATTGCAGTGACTCTGGAGTCCCATGTACTCAAGACCAGGTAAGGATGGCAGATTTTGACTCTGAAAGGACATTAGAGACACAGGTTGTTATGTTTTCGACAATTGGTTCATGGCATCAGTAAACTCTTTATTCTAGGTACATTTTACTGAATTCATATTCGACGATCTGCCGTAGCTAAATTGGAACTCAAGTCTCCAGAAAATTATGCTATTTTCCTGGATTAATAATCGAGCCATAATACCACTAGGCCGTCGCCTCTACTGTGTTCGTGCTGATATGATTGCTTTTGTAGTTAATTATCTGGTTTAAGTGTGTTGCTTTCCTCCGGAACCTGATCTGTGTTCATCCATTAACACGGTGACATCTGGGCATGAGTGTCTGGTGCTGTTGTCCCGCTCTTTGGTGAAATGTATGCTAGTAAGGATGTTCTTGATGATGTTGTAGGTTTCCTCTAAATTGTTCGCTTTGTGATGACAATAGCCGTTCACATAGCGGTTGCAAAATTTTATTTGGATTGTCGGGGGGGCTGATCGTTCTAGCCTTAACATTACTGCTTCTGCTGAGAAGCCTGATATTGGTGATCCCATGAGTGTTCCATTGATTTGTTAGTTTCTTCTAATTTGTTCCGCTTTGTGGTGACAATGGTGTCATCCATGCAGCAGACCCAAAGGTTGGGTTGGATGGTGGGGAGGACTGCTTGTTCGAGTGTCTACATCACTGCTTCTGCTAAGAAGAATTATATTGATGATCCCATTGGACTTCCCTTGATTTGTTTGTATGTCTTGCCTTTGAATGTGAAGAGGGTAGTGAGGAACATGTGGATTAGCTTGAGGATCTTGTCCTTGCTCGTGAAGTTCATGCTGTCTGGTGTTAATGTCCTTGCTTCATCTAGTCTTGCAGTCAGTGTTTCTTTAGCCAGGCTGATTACATTTTAAGTGAATAGGGCTGCTACGTCAAAATAGTCCATTATTTTAAGGTCCCACAGAGTGCTGCTGAAAAAAAAACTTGTAGTTCAGCTTCATATCTCCTTGAATGCAGAGTCGCAAGTAGACAAGGCAGTGAAGAAGGCGTTTGGCGTGCTGTCATTTATTGGTCATAGTATTGAGTACAGGAGTTCGGATATCAGTTGCAGCTGTACAGGATATTGGTTCAGCTACTTTTGGAATATTGCATGCAATTCTGGTTTTCTTCCTATCAGACGGACATTATGAAACTTGAAAAGTTTCAGACACGATTTACGAGGATGAAGATTTAAGCTATTGAAGATTCAAGTGTTGAATATTTAAGCTATCGAAAGAAATTGAATTGGTTGCGGCTGTTTTCACTGGACCGTTGGAGGCTGAGTGGTGACCTTGTAGAGGTGTATTAAATAATGAGGGGCATGAATAACGTAAATAGACAAGCTCTTTTCCCTGGGTTGGTGTAGTCCAGAACTAGGGGACAGAAGTCTAGGGCGAGAGGAGACAGATATGAAAGAGACCTAAGGCACAACGTTTTCAGACAGAGGGTGTTGCATATATGGAATGGGCTGTCAGAGGAAATGGTAGAGGCTACTACAATTGCAACATTTAAAAGGAAACTGGATGAGTAGTCAGGGTCTGGAGGGATATGGGCTGGGTACTGGCAGTTGGGACTGGATTGGTGTGGGATATCAGGTTGGCATGAAGAGTTGAAGCGAAAGGTCTATTTTCGTGCTGTACATCTCTATGACTCTAACTCAAAAACTTCTATCTTGGTGTTTTTGATGATGTTCAGGAATTCTTGGGTGGAGTTAGCAGACTGTCATGAGTCTTCTATGAGATATTTCAGTTATCGGTAGTGATCCTTTGGTAGTCTGCAGGTCAGTGTGCCAGGCAGTGGATCTCCGGTGTCCCTTGATTTGTGGACCTTAGTTAATCCATAAAAGTGTAGTGTGTTGGATCCAGCAAGTGTTATATTTTGTCGATCTCACTTGCTGATTTAGCCTGATTTCTGAAGCTTCTTCACTATCGCTGTTATACGGATTTCTACATATGGAGTTGGATCTACCGTCACCTGTTGGTAGCTGTCAGTATCTGCGTGCAGTGAGTTTGCCTTTCCAATGTACTGTGTTCTATTTCGATAGACAGTAATGCACATTTTGTTTGCAGGCAGAATTACAACGTTTCTGGTTTGTTTTTCTGAGTCCTTCATGGGTTTTACTATCCTGTGTGCTGAAGGTGCTGCCTTCCTTCGTATTGCTTACTGTTGCTGCAAATGTCTGTATGATGGTTTGCTGGGTTTCTTCTCTGAGTCCCTTGTCTTTCAGGATTAATTCTAATGTTGCTAAGAAGTCCTTTTATTCTGTGCCTGTGTAGTTGGAGATCGCTCCACTGACCAGGACAACTGTTTCCATTTCGGTAACTGATCAGTCCAAGAGGTTTTTAATCCAAGCTTCTGAATTGTATTTGTGTTCCTTTCTGTGAACTTGTCCACATTTTCTTGCAGGGATAGGTTTTTTTCAATTTTTACTTGGTTTCTGTTGTTTGATGCTGATGGCTTATTCTAGTATGCTTGTCCATTCATGGTCTGGCATTGTTGGTATGAAGCGAATTAATTGGCAATTATGAAAAGATTGAGTACTTGAGCTTATTTTACCTGTTCTGAGAACTCATCTTTCATCTGTGCTTCACTCTGAGCCATCGCCTCGACGTTTAAACAGACAACATTGCAACGAGTTTGCGTTCCAAGAAGTGAGACTAAATCTTGTTTGGAGGAAATGATAATATTTACCTTAGTCTTCCTTCAAATGATTATTAATTCCAATCAGAATATTCTTTGCATTCCGAAGAATATATGAACACAGGAGCAAGGATTAAACTCTTTGGCTCTTCGAGCCGCTGGCTTAATTCAATAGCATCAGAACTAATGTTCTCAGCTCTACTGAGCTGTCTCCGTTTTTCACTGTTGACACATTTCCTCAATAGAACTGTATCCAGCTCATGCTTGTAGAATTTGGCAGACACAGAGACTCCACCACGAGCTCAGCAGGAAATTGTCAAAATCTAAATAGTATTTTCAGGAAAATGATTTCCTTCAAATGAATTCGTAAAAAAATTGCGACGTGGAGATAGTTTACAGATGTAAATCAGCCAGTCTCCCTCAATAATTCACAACATGGTAAATTAAAAACCTTTAAATATACCTAAACCTGATTCGAGTGGTTCTGAAACAGGAGGTTTGAATAACTGGTATCTGGAAGACCATTTCTTATCACTGATTTGTCGCCTAAATAAAAAAAAGATGATTATTATTCATAAAATGTGATTGTCAAAGTGAAATCAAGCTATTGCACAATCGAATTACTGTATGAAATCACTCAAAAAGCCTTTGGTTGCTGCCTCAGTTACATAAAACTCTTGGCAAGCAAGGAGGTCAGTAAAGGGATAAATAAATTTAAGTGAAGCCACTGGACAGATTGTTTGTATCACTTTCACGATTGTCTGTTCAATAGGCGTAAATGCAGCTTTCACTATTTTTGTTTCTGACTTGTGTAGTTCAGGGTAACTTTTATTGTACGCTAGCTTGATATGCAACTTAACATCCAGTTTTGTAAACTATCAGAAGAAAAACTGTTATTAACATTCTATTAATACAAACGAGCGACCAGGAAACAAACGACCAGAATTTCGGACATTCGGGTCAGTCTCATGGAAAACCTATTAATAGACGCAGAAATGCTGTGAGCTTTGATATTTATATGCCAGATAAGGTAAATAGGGCAGGGAACGTCAAAGGCTAACTCAAAATAATTTCATGCTGAACAATGCAAAAAGTCGAAACAATGAAATGGCACAACTTAACAAAATGAACATAATACAACAAAGAGTACACGGAAACAAAATGCTGAATGTCAGTCATGTTGAAACTCCATGATATCAGATTAGATTACTTACTTACAGTGTGGAAACAGGCCCTTCGGCCCAACCTACCCATTTCCCTACATTAACTCCTATACCTAACACTACAGGCAATTTAGCATGGCCAATTCACCTGACGTGCACATCTTTGTGACTGTGGGAGGAAACCAGAGCACCCGAAGGAAGACCACACAGACAGTGGGAGAATGTGTAAACTCCACACAGGGTCTCTGGAGCTGTGAGGCAGCAGTGCTAACCACCTCCACTGTGCCGCCCACATTGGATGTGTCGGTACGTTTAAAGAGAAACAATCGTGCAAGTACAATCAAAATAGAGAAATATAATGTGAATAGAGCAATCACATGGCTGAGCAGCGAGTTTAAGAAAACTAGAAAAACAGAGAAAAAAAAACAGAGGTTTGGAGAACGAATTAGCGAAATACAGAACTTAGAATTATGCTACAATGAATGCAAAATTCTCTCTCAGAGCAGCTGTAAGTACATTGCATAGCTCTATTCTTAACAGTAATAAAATTTATTTAACAGGAATATATTTCAGAGCATATTGACCAGGCCGACTTTAAGACTGGTGAAGCTGAATTACAATTATATCATGCAATTTGAGATATCATAATGAATTGAGATAAAGAAATGAGAGCTAATGGTATTGAAAAGTATGAAATTCGAAGAGTAATTGACAACATTAGTTTTGCAGATTGCTTTCACTGGTAGGGTATGTGAAACTGATGGACTCATATTAATATTTTCATAACTCTTTAAAACTGAAAACATTTGGAATTATTTTGTTTAAGAATACCCAAATAACTGGCAAAATAGTAATACCACAAATTGCAAATAGTAGATTACATTCTGCCTGCTTCTGCATTGTTCGCTGACCAACTGAATGTTGTTACATTGGAGACTATGTATGAAAACATAACGTAGATTCATCAGATGGTTGACTTGACGAAGAGAAGAATCGGTGGCGAACTGGAAGAACAGAGCAAGCACAAATGAATGTCGCTCAGAATGCAAATATGTAGTGAGTATCATGCAACTGTGCAAAATGCTAGTGTATAAATTACTTATAATATATAGGGATAATTCAGATAACCGTATGGAAGTTAGAACTGTAAACTTGTTGACGACACAAACATTAGTAAAAACGTTTTGAAGAGAACTTGAGTTTACAAAATTATGTGGCTATATCAAAGTACTGGATAAATATTTCGTTAATGGAACATAAGGGGAGAAGAATGAAATTTACACTTTCGCACGAAGGATGAAACAAAAGCATTTTATCCAAAAGGTGGTGTGTTGCCGTGTTGGGATCTCTGTCTTCTCTTCAAAGGGCAACCAAATATCCCTATGCAGTTAGAAGCATTAATTTGGTAAGTTAATAAAATCTGACCGTTTCATTCATCCTACTGTGAACAGGCTAAGATTATGAGATTCCCAAGTCCTCAACGTTCAGGGTAGATGTACATGAGCCTCCAAAAATTTATAAAGTCATACAGACTGACAGCACAGAGACAGACGCTTTGGCTCAAACTGCTCTAAACCGACCAAAATGTCTGTCAACTCTTACCCAATTGCTCTGTATTTATCCCACATCCTTGACTGCTTTCCTATCCATGTATTTGTCAAATCTTATTTAAATCCTGTTAATGTGTCCACCTCAACAACTTCCGCAGGCAGCTCATTCCATATGCATACCAACCTCTGTGTAAAACTTTTCGCTTCATATGCTCTTTGATTCTTTCCTCTCCAAACTTAAAGTGATGCCCTATAATCCTCGATTCCCCAAACTTGGGGACAAAACTGAGTGCATTCACCCTATCCCTGCCTCTCATAACTTTTCCACTTCAGTACGTTACCCCCCTCAGTCTCCTACGCTCCAAAGAAAAAAGTGTTCCAGGTAGTCCAAACGCTCCCGTCTAGTGAGACCCTTGAATCCTGGCAACATCTTTGCAAATTCCTACTGCAATTCTTCCAGGTTAGTAACGTACTTCTGATACCAAGTGGACAAAATTGAACACAAGTGTAACCTCACCAACATTCTATACAACTGCAGCATAACTTCACAACAGCTACCATACTCAATGTCCTGGCTGATGAAGGTTGGCGTGGTCCAAAATGCCTCCGTTCGACTACACTCCATAAGGCCCGATCATTCACCATGAGACTACTGTATTGATTAGGCTTTCCAGAAAACAAGACCTCATGCTTACTTATATTAAAATCCAACTGTCATTTCTCGGTTCACTTTCCTGACATTTCAAGATCCTGCTGCAATTTCTGATAACCTTCCTAACTATCCACGAAAACGCCTATTTTGTTTTCGTCTGCAAACTTACTGCTTCTGCCTTGAGCGTTCTCATCTAAATCACTGATGCAAATAACAAACAGCAAAGGAACCACACCGAACCCTAAGTCACTCGACTCGTCCTAGGCCTACAATCTGACAAGCATTCTTCGACTGTTGCTTTCTGCTTCTGATTGAGTATCCAATTTGCGGCTTGCCATGGATTCCATGTGACCTAAAGTTCCAGTCCAGAATATCACGTGAAAGTTTATGAAAGACTTTACTATAATCCATATGGACAATGCCTATTGCACTGCCTTCGTCTACCTTCCTGGGAACTTTATCAAAGAACCCTATCAAATTTCTAAGGTATGATCTCAATAACCGACTTTTCTTCGACAATTGCTATTTCTGCTTCAGTATGACTCAATGCATTGAACTGAATCATGCTCTCGTTCTTGAGCTGGCTTGAAAACATTTCACATACCGCTTCTTATTTTACTGGTCAGATCTAAATGTATACTCCCGTGGAAGAATCGAAATGAATTGGAGATGATTCAAGATAGGTTTATTCAGTTGATGTGCAAAATAAGGAAATTGGTTAAGAAGGGCAGGCTTTGTGCAAGGATGTTCACGAGAATAATACCATGGAATAGAAACAGTATAGTAAAGATTACCTCTATCTATTGCATCTGCTGGAGATCAAGTAGTAACTTGATTCAAGTAATAATTTATCCTGAAATACCTTAACAGAAGGTATCTGGATAGGTTTGTCCCCGATTGGGAGAATCTCGAAACAGAGATCATTGTTTACCATCGTTGACAATAGATTTCGTAATATTTTGTTTTGTTTTATTTCTCAGAAGAATGTAAACTTCCTGAATATTTTCCTGAAAATAGATTGCTGAAACAGTGCCTTTTAGCATGTTTCCAATGCACCGATGCATGGATTCTTTTTAACTGAGGCGGTGACTTTATTTTTCTTTTTAAAGTTGGTCATGAATGTGGATTTGACTTTACAATCAGACCATGTGAGATATTATTAAACCGTGTAGCAGACTCTGATGATTAAAAAAAAACAACTATTGCTACTTCTGATTGGTAGGTTTGTGACCTATAATGCTGTTAAATGAATATTTGAAAAAAAAGATTTCTTATCGACCGAAATAAAAGCAGAAGCTACTCCAAAAGCTCAAAATGTCTGGTTACACATGGAAAAAGAAATTAGTGCTAACATTGCGGGTCCAATGATCTTTCCTCAGAATTGATCGTCAATTATTATTGTCTCTTCAAAATCGAACTTCCTTCGAAAATTATCAATTTGTGTATAAATATGACTGATAGTGTCCCACTGGCCGGTTCACTCGTGAAAGAGATCGATTAAAAGTGTTTCACAAACTTCTCAAATATCTTGCTTTTCAGACCTAAATGTATACTTCAGTGGAAGAATCAAAATGCACTGCAGCCGATTCAAGAGAAATTTATTTAATTGATATACGGAATAAGAAAGGTGTCTGACGACGGAAGGCTCAGTTTTGTCTCAACACTGATTCACTCCATATACCGTTAAGAAGGCGCTGAAACATTTAACAATCCATATGTATGCCCCTCATGACAATCCCAGGGACAACACAAGCAACCTTTCGTACAGCAAGAGATTTCGTAACAATAGAAACAGTAATAGACCATTTGACCCGTGCAGCCTGTTCCTCCATTCATTAATATCACGGCTGATATTTACATTCATTCAACTCATCCTACCTGCAATATCCCAAACCTATTATGAAAACACCTATTCAACTGTGTCTTGAATATATGTAATGAAGATGCCTCTGCTACTTCCTTGAGCAGACATTCCGACGATTCGCTCAGCTCACATAAAATCAGTTCATCATATTCTCTGTTTTAAATATACACACCTAAACCTTGAGGCCCTGTGGAGGGTGTCATTAAACATAACAGACTTATTAATAATAATAATAAATCGCAAATAATTTGCTCAAACGTCAATGAGTACTAAACAAAAAGTTGGTAGAATCAACAGAATATTAGACTGCGAAGTCTCAACATTCAGCATGTTTGGTCACAACTGGAAATCACAAATCAAAATTTAACTCTAAAACCAGTTTTGAAACATGGCAGATCAATAGAAAATGATATCTCTGGTGGTGATATTTAGTTTTAGAGAGATTGTGAGAACATCAGCGGCCATGAGAAGTATACATCTAAATTGACCATGGTATGGAGGGTAGTCTGCTGGTTGGGAAATTGGACTATCGTGGCACATGCTGATTGGGTTATATCTGGACTACCATCCATCCATCCCGATGAAAAATTAAAATGATAATACTGCGCTGCAAATTTCCTTAAACCCAAGGTTATTATCACACTTCTGGAATGTAGATTTCATTATTCGTTAGGGAAAGTGGCCAATTGATTCACTAGAAGTTGTTCTAATGTATGTGTATGTATGCACATACATTCGTGGTTAGAAACAGGAGAGTTCCAGTGACACTGCGTTGAGTTGTTTATGGGCCTCCACAGAGTTCCGGGGAGGTGGAAGAGAAGATAAGCAAAGTTATCTGTGTAGGAGTCATTATGGGGATCTTTAACTGACCAACATTGACTGGAAATGCTACAGCACTAGTACATCGGATGTCCAATATGTACAGGAGAGTTTCCTGATACAGTATGTCGAAAGGCCGACAAGAGAGGTGGCCACATTGGATCTGGTGCTTGGTAATGAACCAGGCCAGCTGTTTGAATTAGTTGTAAGTGAGCACTTTGCAGAGAGTGACTATAATTCCATTGCGTTTAGTTTAGTGATGGAAAAGGATAGGTACATGACGCAGGTCAAGAGTTATGAATGGAGCAAGGGCAAATAAAATGCGATTAGGCAAGAATTAGGATGTATAGAAAGGGGTGGCAAAATACAAGGGATGGAGATGGTTTACGACAAAAATTTCATCCCTTGTTCAGCAGAAGGAGGTTTATGTGTTGATGAGGCAAGATGGTACAGCTGAGGTGATGGAGAGTTACAGATCAGCTAGGAAAAATTAAAGAGAGAGTTTAGAAGAGAAAAGACATGATACGAGCAGTATTTAGCAAATAGAATAAAAAAACGAGAACCTTAAAGTTTTCTATAGATATGTGAGGAATGAAAGGATGATTGGGGTCGGAATATGGCCAATCAAAGACAGAAGTGCGAAATTGAGTGTGGGCCCTGTGGAGATTGGAGAGGTGCTAAACGAACATTTCTCATCGGTTTTCACTTAGGAAAAGGATAATATTGTAGAGGACAAGATTGACGGACAAGATATTAGACGAGAAACGATCGAGAAACGATCGAGGTTAGTTACGAACAGCTGTCAACAATTCTGATGGAGTGAAAGTACACAAGACCCCTGGGCCGGATGGGATTAATCCGAGTATTCTCTTGGAAGTTCGGGAAGAGATAGCAGAGAGTTTGACTTTATATTTGATTCGTCATTTTCTACAGGTTCAGTACCAGCAGAATGGAGGATTGGTATGTTTTTAGATTAGATTACTTACAGTGTGGAAACAGGCCCTTCGGCCCAAAACGTCCACACCGACCCGCCGAAGCGCAACCCACCCATACCCCTACATTTACCTCTTACCTAACACTACGGGCAATTTAACATGGCCAATTCACCTAACCTGCACATCTCTGGACTGTGGGAGGAAACCGGAGCACTCGGAGGAAATCCACGCAGACACGGGGAGATCGTGTTTTCCGGGTCCTTAAGGGGGAGGGGGAGCAGCCCCAGATCGTGGTCCACGTTGGCACCAACGATATAGGTAGGAAGAGGGGTGAGGATGTCAGACAGGCTTTCAGGGAGCTAGGTTGGAAGCTCAGAGTTAGAACACACAGAGTTGTAGTCTCTGGTTTGTTACCCGTGCCACGTGATAGAGAGTCGAGGAAGAGGGAGAGAGAGCAGTTGAATGCGTGGCTACAGGGATGGTGCAGGAGGGAGGGATTCCGTTTTCTGGACAAATGGGGTTCTTTCTGGGGAAGGTGGGACCTCTATAAAAAGGATGGTCTACACCTGAACCTGAGGGGCACCAGTATCCTTGGGGGGAGGTTTGCTAGTGCTGTTTGGGAGGGTGTAAACTAACTCCGCCGGGGCATGGGAACCTGGACTGTAGCTTTAGGGTACAGGACCTTGAGTGTAGGGAGGTTATGAATAATGCAGCGACCTCGAAGGAGGGTGCCTGTAAACAGAAGGGTGGATTGAAGTGTGTATACTTCAATGCCAGAAGTATAAGGAATAAGGTAGGTGAACTTGCAGCGTGGGTTGGTACCTGGGACTTCGATGTTGTGGCCATTACAGAGACGTGGGTAGAACAGGGACAAGAATGGCTGTTGCAGGTTCCAGGGTTTAAATGTTTTAGTAGGATCAGACATGGGGGTAAAAAAGGGGGAGGCGTGGCATTACTTGTCAAAGATAGTATTATAGCAGTGGAATGGACGATGGAAGAGGACTTGCCATCTGAGGTAGTTTGGGCTGAGGTTAGAAATAGGAAAGGTGAGGTCACCCTGTTAGGTGTTTTCTACAGGCCTCCTAATAGTCCTAGAGAAGTAGAGGTTAATATTGCGAGGATGATTCAGGAAAAGAGTGAAGGTAGCAGGCTGGTTGTTATGGGGGACTTGAACTTGCCAGATATTGATTGGGAGAGCTATAGCTCGAGTTCATTAGATGGGTCAGTGTTTGTCCAATGTGTGCAGGAGGGTTTCCTGACACAATATGTAGACAGGCCAACAAGAGGTGAGGCTATACTGGATTTGGTTCGAGGTAATGAACCAGGCCAGGTGTTAGACTTGGAGGTAGGTGAGCACTTCGGGGACAGTGACGACAACTCGGTGACTTTTACTTTAGTGATGAAGAGGGATAAGTGTGTGCCGCAGGGCAAGAGTTATAGCTGGGGGCAGGGAAATTATGATGCAGTGAGGCATGACTTAGGATGTGTGGATTGGAAAAACAGGCTTCAAGAGAAGAACACTAATGAGATGTGGGGATTGTTCAAGGAGCAGCTACTACGTGTCCTCGATAAGTATGTACCAGTCAGGCATGGTGTAAAGGGCCTTGTGAGGCAGCCGTGGTTTAGTAAGGAATTGGAATCCCTTGTGAAAGGGAAGAAGGCGGCATATGTAAAGATGAGGCGTGAAGGTTCAGTTGGGGCGATAGAGAGTTATAAGGTAGCCAGGAAGAATCTAAAGAGAGAGCTAAGAGAAGCGAGAAGGGGACATGAAAAGTCTTTAGCTGGTAGGATTAGGGAAAACCCAAAGGCTTTCTATAGGTATGTCAGGAATAAAAGGATGACTAGGGTAGGTATCGGTCCAGTCAAGGATAGTAGTGGGAAGTTGTGTGTGGAGGCGGAGGAGATTGGAGAGACACTAAATCAATACTTTTCATCAGTATTCACTCAGGAACAGGACACTGTTGCTGACGTGAATATGGAGTCACAAATGATTAGAATGGATGGCCTGGAAATATGCAGGGAAGAGGTTCTGGGAATATTGGAGAGGATGAAAATAGATAAGTCTCCTGGGCCTGATGGCATTTACCCTAGGATCCTATGGGAAGCTAGGGAGGGGATAGCAGAGCCATTGGCCTGGATTTTTATGTCGTCATTGTCAACGGGAATAGTACCAGAGGACTGGAGGATAGCGAATGTGGTCCCCTTGTTCAAGAAAGGGAGTAGGGATAGCCCTAGTAACTATAGGCCAGTGAGTCTGACTTCAGTGGTGGGCAAAGTCTTAGAGAGAATGGTACGGGATAAGATTTATGAACATCTGGATAGGAATAACGTGATCAAGGATAGCCAGCATGGTTTTGTGAAGGGCAGGTCGTGCCTCACAAACCTTATTGAGTTCTTTGAGAAGGTGACTAAGGAAGTGGACGAGGGTAAAGCAGTAGATGTTGTGTATATGGATTTTAGTAAGGCGTTCGATAAGGTTCCCCATGGTAGGCTAATGCTAAAACTACGGAGGTATGGCATTGAGGATACATTAGAGGTTTGGATTAGGAATTGGCTGGCTGGAAGGAGACAGAGGGTAGTAGTTGATGGACTAAGTTCATCTTGGAGTGCAGTTACTAGCGGTGTACCACAAGGATCTGTTTTGGGATCATTGCTTTTTGTTATCTTTATAAATGATCTAGAGGAAGGGCTTGAAAGCTGGGTAAGCAAGTTTGCGGATGACACAAAAGTCGGTGGAGTTGTGGATAGTGAGGAAGGAAGTGTTAGGTTACAGCGGGATATAGATAAGTTGCAGAGCTGGGCAGAAAGGTGGCAAATGGAATTCAATGTAGCTAAGTGTGAAGTCATTCACTTTGGTAGGAGTAACAAGATGATGGATTACTGGGCTAATGGTAGGCTACTTGGTAGTGTGGATGAGCAGAGGGATCTTGGTGTCCATGTACACAGATCTCTGAAAGTTGCCACCCAGGTAAATAGTGCTGTGAGGAAGGCATATGGTGTACTGGGCTTTATTGGTAGAGGAATTGAGTTCCTGAGTCCTGAGGTCATGTTGCAACTGTATAAGACTCTGGTGCGGCCTCATCTGGAGTATTGTGTGCAGTTTTGGTCGCCATACTATAGGAAAGATGTGGAGGCATTGGAACGAGTGCAGGGGAGGTTTACCAGGATGTTGCCTGGAATGGTAGGAAAATCTTATGAGGAAAGGCTGAGGCACTTGGGGCTGTTCTCATTGGAGAAGAGAAGATTTAGGGGAGATTTGATAGAGGTGTATAAGATGATTAGGGGTTTAGATAGGGTCGACACTGAGAACCTTTTACCGCTAATGGAGTCAGGTGTTACTAGGGGACACAGCTTTAAATTAAGGGGTGGTAGGTATAGGACAGATGTTAGGGGTAGATTCTTTACACAGCGGGTTGTGAGTTCATGGAATGCCCTGCCAGTAGCAGTGGTGAACTCTCCTTCTTTATGGTCATTTAAGCGGGCATTGGAAAGTTATTGGGCTAGTGTAGGTTAGGTAGGATTCGGTCGGCGCAACATCGAGGGCCGAAGGGCCTGTACTGCGCTGTATCTTTCTATGTTCTATGTTCTATAACGTGCAAACTCCACGCAGTCAGTCGCCTGAGGAGGGAATTGAACCCAGGTCTCAGGCGCTGTAAGGCAGCAGTGCTAACCACTGTGCCACCGTGCCGCCCTTATTCAAGAAAAGCAGTAGAGATGACCCGGTTAATCGTAAGGGATTGTAAGGGATAGGATTTATGAACATCTGGATAAGAATAATGTGATCAAGGATAGCCAGCATGGTTTTGTGAAGGGCAGGTCGTGCCTCACAATCCTTATTGAGTTCTTTGAGAAGGTGACCAAGGAAGTGGACGAGGGTAAAGCAGTAGATGTGGTGTATATGGATTTTAGCAAGGCGTTCGATAAGGTATCCCATGGTAGGCTAATGCAAAAACTACGGAGGTATGGCATTGGGGGTGCATTAGAGGTTTGGATTAGGAATTGGCTGGCTGGAAGGAGACAGAGGGTAGTAGTTGATGGTATAGGTTCATCTTGGAGTGCAGTTACTAGCGGTGTTACACAAGGATCTGTTTTGGGACCATTGCTGTTTGTCATTTTTATAAATGACCGAGAGGAGGGGCTTGAAAGCTGGGTGAGCAAGTTTGCGGATGACACGAAAGTCGGTGGAGTTGTGGACAGCGAAGAAGGATGTGGCAGGTTACAGAGGGATATAGATAAGCTGCAGAGCTGGGCAGAAAGGTGGCAAATGGAGTTCAATGTAGCTAAGTGTGAAATCATTCACTTTGGTAGGAGTAATAAGAAGATGGATTACTGGGCTAATGGTAGGCTACTTGGTAGTGTGGATGAGCAGAGGGATCTTGGTGTACATATACACAGATCTCTGAAAGTTGCCACCCAGATAAATAGTGCTGTGAAGAAGGCATATGGTGTAATGGGCTTTATTGGGAGAGGAATTGAGTTCCGGAGTCCTGAGGTCATGTTGCATTTGTATAAGGCTCTGGTGCGGCCTCATCTGGAGTATTGTGTGCAGTTTTGGTCGCCATACTATAGGAAGGACGTGGAGGCATTGGAACGAGTGCAGAGGAGGTTTACCAGGATGTTGCCTGGCATGGTAGGAAGATCGTATGAGGAAAGGCTGAGGCACTTGGGGCTGTTCTCATTGGAGAAAAGAAGGTTTAGGGGAGATTTGATAGAGGTGTACAAGATGATTAGGGGTTTAGATAGGGTTGACAGTGAGAACCTTTTTCCGCTAATGGAGTCAGCTGTTACGAGGGGACACAGCTTTAAATTACGGGGTGATAGGTATAGGACAGATGTTAGGGGTAGATTCGTTACTCAGCGGGTTGTGAGTTCATGGAATGCTCTGCCAGGAGCAGTGGTGGAATCTCCCTCTACATGGTCATTTAAGCAGGCATTGGATAAGCATATGGAGGATATTGGGCTAGTGTAGGTTAGGTAGGCTTTGGTCGGCTATGTTCTAATTATAGTCCAGTGAGCCTTACGTCTGTTGTAGGAAAGTTTTTGGAAAGGACTATAAGAGATAAGATTTATCATCATCTTGCAAGCAACAATTTGATTTCAGATAGTAAACATGGCTTCGACAAGGACAGGAAAATATGACCAATCATGCGGTTGAGGTCGAATACATGGACTTCAGTAAAGCCTTTGATAAGGTTCCACAAGATGGAAAATATTTAGTCTGGAGTCCGAGTACTACTGGTGTGCTACAATTATCTGTTTTGGGACCACTGCTGTTTGTCCTTTTAATAAATGACTCAGACGCAGACGTAGATGGATGGATGAGTAAATTTGCAGACGACTCTAAAGTCAGTGGAGTAGTAGACAGATTGAAAGATTGTTACAGGTTACCGGGGGTCTTGGATAAACTGCAGAATTGGGATGAGAGGTGGCAAATAGAGTTCAATGCAGCTGAATGTGAGGGGAAGCACATTGGGAAGAATAACAGGAACGCAGAGTACTGGGTCAGTGGAAAGATTATTGGTATTGTGGATGTGCAGAGGGATCATCGACTCCATGTACGTAGATCCCAGAAATTTTCCAACCCAGGTTCATTGTGCTGTTAAGAAGGCATACGTTGTCGTGGGTTTCATTTGTAGAGGTTTTGGGTCCGGAGCCACAATATCATGCTGCAACTATACAATATATTAATGTGGCGACACTTGGAATATTGTGTACAGTTCTGGTCGCCATATTTCGGAAGGATGTGGAAGCATTGGAAACGATGCAGAGGAGATTTACCAAGATCTGGTCTGGAGGGAAGGTCTTTTGAGAAAGGACTGAGAGACTTCAGTCTGTTCTTATTGGAAACAAGAAGGCTAAGAAGTGATTTGATAGAGATGTGCAAAATGATCATAGGATTAGATAGGGTAGACAGTGAAAGTATTTTTCCTTAGATCATCTCGTCAACTTGTACAAGGGGGCATAACTACAAATTAAGGGGAGATTTAAGACAAATGACAGAGTTAGATAGTTTACGCAGAGAGTAGTAAGGGTGTGGAATGCCCTACCTACTAATGTAGTGACCTCCGCCATATTTAGGAGATTTAAACAATTCTTAGATAATCACATGGATGATGATGGATAATGTAGGGGGACAAGCTGAGAATACTTCACAGGTTGGCACAACGTGGAGGGCCGAAGGACCTGTTCTGCCTATATTGTCCTATATATTGTTCTATGTTTTCTCTCTCTCTCTCTCTCTCTCTCTCTCTCTGTCTCTCTCTCTCTCTCTCTCTCTCTCTCTCTCTCTCTCTCTCTATATATATATATATATATATAAAATATATGTGTGTGTGTCTGTGTGCGTGTGTCTCTGTGTGTGTAGACATATATATATACATGGAATGCACAAGAATCTCTACAGCTTGGAAACAGGCCCTTCGGCGTAACAAACCCACGCCAACCCTCTGACAAGTAACCTGAATACCCGACCCAGACACATTTTCCTCTGAGTAATGCACCTAACACTATGGGCAATTTTGCATGGCCAATTTACCTGGCCTGCACATCTTTGGACTCAGGGGGGTGCGGGAGAACCCGGAGGAAACCCACGTATCAATGGGGAGAATGTGCAAACTCCAGACAGTTGCCCGAGGCTGGAATTGAACATGGGACCCTAGTGCTGCAATCTCCCCGTAACTCTTGATTCTATTGATAACCAATAACTATCTTTCTCTGTATATTTAAATACCACGTCCCAGAGTCTTCCATAACAGTGAATTCTATTGATTTATCACTCTCTGACTGAAGAAGTTTTTACTTGTGTCTGTTATGAAATGTGCTCCCTTTACTCTAACGCTGTGGCCTCCGGTTCTAATCTCTCCTACCAATGGAAACGCCTTCCAATTAACCGAAAAATTAAAACTGTCCGCACTGTTCGGTATGTTGTAAGTTTCAACTGGATTTTCCCTCATCCTGCTAAATAACATCGAGTACAGACTTAGAGTTTTCAAACGTTCCTGATATGTTACGCTTTAGGTTCCTGGGAACATTCTTGTGAACATAACTGACCATGGTCAAAGAACTCAATAAGATTTGTGAGGCATGAAATGCTCCTCACAAAGCCGTGCTGACTGCCTTTAATCAAGCCATGCTGTTCCAGATGGTCATAAATCCTATCTATCAGAATCCTTTCCCACACCTTGCAGACGGCAGACGTGAGGCTGACGAGTCTGTAGTTGCCAGGGATTTCCCTATTTCCTTTTGTGAAGAGAGCAATTGCATTAGCCTTCCTCCAGTTCTCAGGCACGAGTCCAGTGGAGACCGAGGATGCAAAGATCTTCGCAAGTGGCGAAGCAATCACATTTCTCGCTTTCCAAAGCAGCCACGGACAAATCTGGTCTACCGTGGCGACTTGTCAACCTTAATATTTGTCAAAATGTTCAACACATCAGTTTCCTCAATCTCTATCTGTTCCAGCATGCTTACCTACTCCTCTATGGTTTCATTCACTTCAATGTCCTTTTCTTTAGTAAAGACAGAAACAAAAAACTCATTTAGGACTTCCCCTACCTTCTCAGACTTAATACACAATTTCCCTACGCTATGCATAATCGACTCTACTCTTTCTTTGATCATTCTCTAATTCCTCACATACGTGTAAAATGCCTTTGGATTCTCTCTAATCCTTCCTGCGAAGCCTTTTACGCGCCCCCTCCTGGCTCCTCCTCAGACCATTTTTGAGCTCCATCCTCCCCTGCCTGTAATCCTCCAGAGCTGACCAAGGCCTTGTTTCCTCCACTTTATGCAAGCTGCCTTCTTTCTTTTGATGACAAGCTCCTCCGTTCGTGTCATCCAAGGTTCCTTTATCTTACCCCTTCTTGCCTGTCTCAGAGGAACGCATTTGTGCATCACTCGCACAATTGTTCCTTTAACAGTCTCCACGTGTCTATAGTGCCCTTTCCATGGAACAATTGCTCCCAGTCCATGTTTCCCAACGCATGTCTGATAGTATCATAGTTTCCTTTTCCCCAATTAAATATCCTCCCATTGTGCCTGCTTCTCTCCTTCTCCATGGCTCTGTTGAATGTGAGGCAGTTGTGGTCACTCTCACCGAAATGCTCTCCCACTGCAAGATCTGACACGTGCCCCGGCTCATTGCCGAGCACTAAATCCAAAATGGCTTCCCCCCTCGTCGGCCTGTCAA
Source organism: Hemiscyllium ocellatum (assembly GCF_020745735.1). Lineage (NCBI taxonomy): Eukaryota > Metazoa > Chordata > Chondrichthyes > Orectolobiformes > Hemiscylliidae > Hemiscyllium > Hemiscyllium ocellatum. The sequence goes on from NC_083441.1 coordinate 2,254,273, forward strand.
CGTACTGAGTTAGGAAACCCTCCTGAACACAACATACAAAAACAACTCCTTCCAAACCATCTGCTCGAAGAAGGTTCCAATCAATATTGGTAAAGTTAAAGTCACCCATTACAACAACACTACTGCATTCACACTTTTCCAAAATCTGCCGACCCTATACTTTATTCTATCTCCCTGCTGCTATTCAGGGGCCCGTAGTAAACCCCGAATGAGGTGACTGTTCCTAATTTCCTTCCATACTGACTCAGTACGCAGACCCTCCTCGACAATGGTAACTACTGTAGCTGCGATACACTCTCTGATTAGCAGTGTCACACCCACTCCTCTTTGTCCCCCATCCCTCTTCCTTTTAAATGTTCTAAACCCTGGAACATTCAGCAAACATTCCTGCCCCTGAGAAATCCACGTCTCTGTTATGGCCACAACATCATAGCACCAAGTACTGATCCATGCCCAGCTCATCACTTTCATTCCTGATACTCGTTACATTAAAGCAAACACACATTAAATGATCCCTTGTTTTTCTTTCCCCAGGAAATTCCTTCCCACTGTCTGCGCTACCTCTTGCTATTGCCTCATCTCCATCAACTCTCACAACCGGTCTTTAGCTCAGATTCCCACTCCCTTGCCATACTAGTAAACCCTCCTGAACAACTCGAGCAAACCTTCCACCCAGGACATTGGTCCCTTTCCAGTTCAGGTGCAACCCGTCCTTCATGTACTTGTCCCACCTTGCCCAAACGACATCCCAATTGTCTACATATCTGAAACCCTACCCCCTACACCAGCTGCGCAGCCACGTTTTCAGCTGCGCCCGCTCCCTGTTCCTCGCCTCGTTATCTCGTGGCACTGGTAGTAAACCCGAGAACACTATTCTGTTTGTCCTGCTCTGCAACTTCCACCCTAACTTCCTGAAATTACGTTTTATACCCTCGACCCTTTTCCTGGCTGTATCGTTTGTCCCAATATGTAACACGGTTTCTGGCTGTTGGCTCTCCACTTTCAGAATCTTATACACCCGATCAGAGACGTCCCGAACCCTGGCACCAGGGAGGCAACAAACCTTCCGGGAATCCCGATCTTGACCACAAAATCTCCTGTCAATTTTCCTTACAATCGAGTCTCCTACCACAAGTGCTTTTCTGTTCTGCCCCCTTTCCTTCTGGGCCACAGTGTCAGGCTCAGTGCCAGAGAACTGACCATTATGGCTTTCCTGTGGTAGGTCATCTCCGCCCCCCCCCCCACCCCCACCCCAGCAGCATCCAAAACGATGAACTTATTGCTGAGGGTAATGTCCACTGGGGATCCTTGCACTGTCTCTCTGTCCCATTTCCTCCCCCTGACTGTAACCCATCCATCCTTATCCTGAGCCTCAGGAGCGACGAACTTCCGGTAACTCCTCTCAATTACCCCCTCAGCCTCCAGAATGATCCGTAGTTTAACCAGCTCCAGCTCCAATTCCCTAACAGGGTTTTCAAGGAGCTGGAGTTGGGTGCACTTCCTGCAGATGTAGCCAGCAGAGACATGTGCCATTTCGCTCACCTGTCATATTCTGCAGGAGGAGCAACTGCCTAGCATCCATACTCCACTTATCTGAACACCCACACAATACTAAACAAAAATACAATCAGATATACGAACAAATCAATGGAACACCCATGGGATCACCAATCTCGGGACTCATAGCAGAGGCAGTTATGCAAATGTTAGAGCAAACAGCCCTACAACAAATTCAACCCAAACTCTGGGTCAGATATGTCGATGACACTTTCGTAATCATCAAAATAACGGAAATAGAAAAAACACACCGGATCATCAACGCCACACTCACAGGCATCCGATTCACGAGAGAAGTAGAAAAGGATAGCCAACTCCCATTCCTAGACGTGATAGTACAGAGAACACCGAACGGAGAATTCACTACAAGGGTACACAGAAAAACAACACACACAGACCAAGTCCTAAACTATGAAAGTAACCACCCCAACACACACAAACGAAGCTGCATCAGGACACTATTCAAAAGAGCTACAACACACTGCAGTACACCAGAACTGCAAAAAGAGGAAGAGGAACACCTATACAAGGTATTCGCCAAAAACGGATACCCGCGCAACTTTATCAACAGATGCCTAAGAGATAGACCACGGAACGAGGACATGCCACAACCAAAAGGACTAGCCACACTACCATACATCAGGAGCGTTTCAGAACTGACAGCCAGACTACTGCGACCCCTAGGACTCATAACGGCACAAAAACCAACAGCCACGCTCAGACAACAACTTACTAGAACAAAGGAGCCAATACCCAACATGAGCAAAACTAATGCAGTTTATAAAACACCATGCAAGGACTGCACAAGACACTATATAGGACAAACAGGAAGACAACTAACAATCCACATACATGAACACCAACTAGCCACGAAACGACACTACCAGCTATCCCTAGTAGCCACACACTCAGACAACAAGCAACATGAATTCGACTGGGAAAACACTACTATCATAGGGCAAGCCAGACAGAGAACAGCCAGGGAATTCCTAGAGGCATGGCATTCACCCACAAACTCCATCAACAGACACATCGACCTGGACCCAATAAAGAAATCACTACAGCGGACAGGTGAAACTGACACCCGGAAGCGGCAAGGACAGACCACTATAAATGCCGGATGATGTCTCCTAGCCAGGGGACGAAATGTTTGCAACTAAAACTTCCAGCTCGGCGAACAGAACCACTACAACAAGCACCCGAGCTACAAATCTTCGCACAAAGTGTGATGTTCTGAATGCAAGCATCCAGCAGGCAGTCTCATCTCGTGAACTGAGGCTATGACTCCCATCATTATCATTCCGTAAATGTATTGAACACAATTCTACCATTTCAGAGCCAACATATACCACGTCTTAATGTAATTTCATCGCAGTGTTCATCCTGAATACGTCATCCAATATCAGTGACGTTTCAAATGCATAGAGTTCAAAACTAAAATCTATGGTCTCATGACCATAACAAATTCTTGGAAGAAGCTGAAATGGTGGCTTTCCTTCACTATTCGAATAAGTCGAATTTCCCCAGACTGATTGTAGAAATTAGAACAAATCTGGACCTTGTTACCGACTACTACTTTTATTTATTGCATCGTTTTGCTTGTATCAGTCGGATTGTTGAAATATTTCTGATTATTAAATTCTAACTCGAGAAAAAAATAACTTTCAAATTTCCACCCAGGCATTCAATGTTCATGAAAGCGTTCTTGCTTGAATGAGCATTTCATACAGTTGCACTTTCTTCTGGAATAAGGAGATTTGCTTCATGTGTGTAGAATGTGTACTTTGTTTTTACTGAATTGGATTCTCTCAACAGAGACGTGCACCAAATCATACACATCTCAGAACAGCAGCATGGTTGCAACTGATTCGAAGAGACCATCAGCCTGCATTGTTTAAAATTGTTTGATGAAAGGCTTAGGGTCAAAACGCTGACTTGACCGGTACCCGAACGCTTTATGACCAGCTGTGCCTTTCCAGCAACTTGCATCTGCTGGCTTTAGCTTCCAGTATCGGCAGTCGATAATGTTTCCAAGTGTCTATATTTGTTCTCCGAATGATCAAATGTTTTTGACTTATTCAGAAGCCTTTCACCTGGAGTTCTACACATTCTACTTACAAAATCAACTTGTTTTTCCTTAAACACATTCTCCCTATTAAATCAACATTGAGGAAACTCACGCGCTATTATTCAAGCTATTCACCATGCCAATCAAAAAAGGCATACCTTCAGTTTCTTTGCAAGCTCTCATTAAATTCATTCAATCCGTCCTTTCTGCGCATAATGCTTTTCAGTTTTCTTTCAAAAATCCTCTGTGAATATTTCAAGCCAGTACTCAAGCTCTGTCATCTACTTGGATAAAATTAAATTCTCTCTTCCCTGAAGATTATTCTTGGGAAGCGTTTCTGCAGCGTCTCCTCTTTCCCTATCGTATGGTGACCAGGCATAAACACATCATTTCTCTTGAAGCAGAATAAATGATCTTTACAAATCGTAATTCAATTGCTTTTTTTTTACTTTGACCTTTTAATAAAAGTTATGTGTGATCTAAAGAAGAGAACAAGTTAGGAGATTTCAACAACTAGAGATAAATGTAAAGGGACAGCATTCATGGATTGAGTGACGGTGAAGATATAAAGAGCAAAAATGTATACAAACATCGTTTCTTGATAGAAAGAGATAAGGTTCACTTTTCGGAAGACCTCTGGACTGTCAGCCTATTTCCAGGAAACAATCCCTTCGATACAATAATTAAAAAACAAATGGAAACCCAGATCGTCCACTTCGAATAATATCACGGAGATTTAGCTTTGAGAGCTGAAGAGAAACTGATAATGTGTTTTCTTTTTATCTTTTATGTGGAAGATAATTAACATAAAGATTGGGGAACAGAAGCAGGATGTGAGCACACAGTCACACATTAGTCTGAATTGAGACTGAATCAGAGAATTCCCGTAAAACTGACCACGCAGAGGACGAGACAAAACAAGTTAATAGATACCCCAACGTTTATTGAGAACATTTTGAACGACTTATAACTGTTTTGAACTCTATTTATCTACATACATAGCTGGACATCTTACATACATTTTAACAAGCCCCTCTGCTGTTAATTTCGGCCAGAAAGACGTGTGTACATAAATTCAGTCTGCTTCTACTCCCTGCTTAATGTTCTCCATTTCTGTACATGTCGTCTCGCATCAATCATATTTCTCAATGCACTCTTCACTCTAGTCTTCATTAGTTTATTTGTTTTAATCGGAATGTGTACTCTTCAAATACTAACGTGTGGGAACCATCGCACAACAAAAATCTCACCTCAATTGTCGAAACTATTGCTTAATTACATCCATACTTTCACTGGTGCTTCAATCAGCAGAAAACACTTGATCAGACACGAATATTTTAACAACTTTTTAAAATTGCTTGCTCACGAAATGATGTGAAAGCATACATTGTTTTCCCCAACTTTGAATTCTGAAAGTGTCCTCAGTGATTCACTGACATTAAACTGACAGAAACATAGTCCCACGACTTAGACAGGAGAAACACTAGCAAATGTCTTATCATCTGACGTCACACCCAAATCATGGTGAACTAAATAATCATATAACCACGGAAAACTTTGGCACAGAAAGAAGCTATTCGTTCCATTGTGCATGCACGGACTCTTCAAAGAAAATCATTACCTCGTTCCAATGTCCTGTATTCTCCTCATCTCCGTGAACATTAGTTGTACCCAAATAATCACCAAAGCCCTCTCAAATGCTTCAAGTGGACATGCCTCCTACACATTCGTAGGCAGTGCATTCCAGATCCTAACTACTCGCGTCCTGATTTTATACCTCTCTCACATTACTTTTGCTAATTTTATAATAATGAGAATATTGTGAAGCATACTGACTTGCCAACATTTCTTTCCATTACGACACTTGTACATACGACATGCAGCTCGCGAAAATGATCTGCTTTCATGTGATTTATTGGAAGGAGTTCGCTTCACCTGTTTGTTCAGCGGTCGTGTTATTGCTCGTCTCTATGAATCACGATGTTCTCACTGGATGGCCTTGATGATAATGGTCAGATTCTTGGTAGAGAAGCCTCGGTGGATGAGCGAGGTGTCCACGCTCATAGATCACTGATAGTTACCGCCCAGGTTGAGAGAAATGGTGCTGGAAAAATACAGCCAGTCAGGCAGCATCCAAGCAGCAGGAGAATCGACGTTTAAGGCATAAGCCCTTCATCATGAATGAGTCTTCTGCAACTCCGATGCTGCCTGACTGGATGTGCTTTTCCATCACCACTTTTTTCAATTCTGATCTCCACTATCTGCAGTCCAGACTTTCAACAAGATGGATAGGGTTAATAAACAAGGCGTACGGTGTGTTAAGTTTTATTGGGCCAAGGTTTGGGTATCGGAGCCATGAGGCCTTGATGTAGGAAGCAAATGAAATCAATGGAAACAGTGCGGAGGAGACTTGCCAGGTCGTTGCCTCATATGGAAGGAAAGTCTTATTAGGAAAGTCTGAGTGAGATGAGGCTGTTTGCGTTAAACAGAAAAAGGTTTAAGATGTGACTTCATCGAGGCATACAAGATGATCAGACGATGTGATAGGGTGGACAATGGAAGCCTTTTTCATTGAATGGTGGTGGCTAGCACGAGGGGACATGGCGTTAAATTCAGGGGTTATAGAAGTTTGACAGAGGTCAGAGGTAGTTTCTTTACTCAGAGAGCTGTAAGGGCGTAGTGGAATCGCCAGCATTAAGTCACTTAATGTTCACTGGATAAACACATCAATGAGAATGGAATAGTATAGGTTAATCAGGCTTTAGATTAATTTCACAGGTCGGCACACCATCGAGGGCCGAAGGACCTGCAATATGCTGAAATGTTCGATGTTCTATGTACAACATTCTATGTAGTATGTTCAATGATGTGGGGCTCTACCAGTTTCTGATTATTTTGGATAGTTGAACGATTTGTTAAATGTTTGCTGCTTCACGGACCTCACTTAATGCAAGACTCCATTCAGTCTTTCAGAGCTCAACAAAAGCTACATTATTTTACTGTCATGACTGGAAATGATCCAGTATTTCAGTATGAACTCGTATTAAATACATCAGTTGCATAACTAAATGTTCACGGATCGGTCATCCACAGTAGCCATCGTTTGCCTTTGCACTGGAAACTGTTTCCACAGTGTTAAGTATGTAAATTTCATTCATCAAATAAAAGTTTTGCATATTGCTGAGTGTCCATACATTAGTTACCTCACACTATCTCCATTGCATTATTGTTCTGATTTAAAAAAATACATATCGACAATACACATGTTGCATATTGCTGAGTATCCAAACATTAGCCCACTAACACAGTTGCCATTCCATTACCAGAGAGATCATCCAGCCGCTGAAAATTAGCTCATGCCCCATTTTCTGCTCTCTCACACTGTCGAAGTAACATTGGCGTAGATTATGTCTCTTTGTGCGTGCGGATATATGTCTGTTTAAATGTGTGAGCGGATATGTGTAGTGCCTGAGGGCATACTCATGCCTGGCTGTGTCAGCCTGCAAGTGTTGTTTCTGCATATGAAACAGAGAGAGAGAGAAAGAGAGAGAGAGAGAGTATGTGTGTGTTTGTGAGATTGTGTAGATCTGCAAGTGCATTCGTGCATGTGTAATTGCTGACGTGAGCATTTGTTTGTGTTTGAGCCAGTCAGTTTGAGTTAGTATTTATGTGAATATCTGCAGTGCATATACCGGTGTGATTTTGTGTGTGTGATACTCTTTGACTCCTCAGTGCACGTCATGGGTTTAACTATTTTGTGGTTTTTCGAACTGCTAACAGAAGAATTATCTCTGTTATCAATTAATAAATTTTCATCACACTGATTGTTCATGATGCAGCAGAGGATGAGATATGTCCTATTTATAATTGTTGGATTCCTGCGGATGGTTCAGCCAGGCACTGCTGATGAACAAATGAAGCCAAGACAGCGATTAACAAGTGAACCTATCCCTCGTGAAACAGCCTTCACAAAGAAGGGCTTTGCACAACTGGCTTTCAGCTCACAAGAGCATAAAATCGATTGGTTGATATCGTGACGATGCTGCCTCTTAAACAAGCTTATTTTGTCCTTGTTTTGTTATTATTACAAGAATGTTCATAACGGCAGAGATATTGATTCTTTTGGTTTGGTTACTTTAGAACAATTGCAGAGAAGTTCCCATTTCTCCCAAATCAGTACTAGTCAGCTTATTTTTGCAGCAAGCACGCAAAAACTACTGGGATCGACAGAAGCTGCTACTGTAAAAAAAAAACGTGGTCCCAGGCTTCAACAGAGTTCTTGTCTGAAATTTCGCACTGCAATCACTTCTGCATATAAGACTTCGTGTCTGAATTTGCGTTTTGCTACGGGATGTATTTATGAGATGCTGCTGGGATTGGAACATCTTCGTTTAGTTGTGATACTATTGTTCCCTTTGCGAATAAATTATTTTAAATTCTGTTTTAATTTTTCGTGTTTCAGTCTTTGTAATTGAATCAATTCTGTTTTGTGTAAAGTTGAGTATTTTCCATAGCTGCATCACTCCTTATATCCTGAAAACTAGATGACATCCTGTCTCATCTCTTAGCGCCCTCTCCAAAACCTTCACACCAGGACTTTGCACTCTCCTCCAGTTTGCATAACAGAACAGCAGCTAAGTTTCTGCAAGTAAAATAACATCATTATGTATTTACCATTTGCTGACAATCCTATCCGTCGCTTCTGTTAACTCACTGAACTCAATGTGAAATGAGACATGGAAAATCAATGTTTCTCAGTGTCATCCAGTTTTATTCACATGACTGAGAAAAGACACCAGTGGATTAGCACAATCAAATAGAGCATAAACTGTTGAGATTACAGATCTCTCCAATCGTAAACTCAGATGCTTTCCAGCGTGGGCGTTGCATCTTTCTTGTCATGGACTGGTACGCAACGCCATCGGAAAGGTGGGCCTTCCCCATTGACCAGCTTTCCCTTTATTTTCTTACAATGTAGTGTACTGCAGGACTTTCCATTCTCATCACATACAACGATTGGAACTAGAAGACAGAATAAAAAAAGACAAAATGCAAATTGATTTTGCCAATCAGACACAATATGCATTCGATTACAAAAGGATATAAATGATATAGTCAGATGAGCAGGTAGTGGCAGTTGGAACTTAACTCTTAACTGTAAGATGATGCACTTTGGAAGAAGGAGAAAAACAAGGCAGTACTCAATCAAAGGCGGGTCACAAGGAAGCTTCGGGGCAAAAGGGGATCTTAGGGTGCTTGTCCCCAGATCCCTGAAGATGGTAGGAGAGAATAAATGTGGAGTGAAGAAGGCAGAGGAGCAATTTGACTTTAGGAGACGTGTCATGCCTTACAATTGCAAAGATGCTACCTTGACAATCTTCAGTAATCTGTATAGACGCCGTGTGGAGTATTGTATAGAGTTCTGCTCTCCACAGAGAGGCTGCAATTGTCTGGAGATGATGCAGCAAATATTCACCAGGGCAGAAGAAATTTGAGGGAAAACTATTTCACCCCGAAGGAGTTGGGCTCGAGAGATGTGGTGTCCGATAGGATACTTGATTTAAGAAACCTCTAAACCCTTTCAAAGAGAGTGGTGAGTTCGTGGAATGCAGTTTCAGTAGCGTTAAATACATCAGATACATTTAAGTGACAAATTGGATAGACACATGTAACATAGTAAAATGAAGGCTATGCATGGTAGTGTGATCTGAGAGTAGGATAAAAGGCCGGCAAAACCACAAGGACTGAAACCTGTACAGCGCTGTACTGTTCTGTTGTCTGAGACTTGGATAAACACATTCAGGCGGTGCACCAGGTTTCGGTTAGTGGGCTGCTGTCGATCACAAGTACCATTTCATGGTGTCGTCTCGATGGGGCGAAGCATTTCTCCCAGACCTTCTGATACAATGATTGAGTGGTCGATTACATACAAACAAGACCCTGACACATTTCTGCGTTTAATTGGTGGCAACTTTGCCTGAGATGGCGCCGTCTGTTCTAAAATCTCCTACATTAAGGCAACGTCTCTTCACTTACACGGTCAAAACCACTAAGAATATCAAATATTTCAATCAAATCTCATCTCGTTCTTCTACACTCCATTCAGCACAAGCCAACCTACTCAACCTCTCGTCACAAGACAATCCCTCCACACATTAGATCAGCTGAGCAAACTCTCAATGGATTGCATCGAATTCCAGTTTGTATTTCCTTCAGTCAGGGAAGTGAATCTGTTCACAATATTCCAGCTTTGTTGCGACTCGAGCCTTATCACGTTTTCGCAAAAATCCCTGACTTTTACCCTCCAATTCTTTTGAATGCAGAGGTGGGCAACCCGCATTACAAAATTGGCGAGAATGTTGTTGAATCATTCTTTTCACAGATGTTATTACGCACCTCATGTTCAAGTAGGACCCGAGTAAAGTTGTTTCTGGATCAGTGTTAGGAACACTATGACATTACCTCGCTGTTAGTGTGGTGCAGTGTATTGATTGGACGCCTGAGGGGACAGGGAACAGCTCCTTGGGCAAAAACGTTTGCAATGCAAAAGAATGCAAACGCATAAATTTTACACAGGATAGGGATTCCAATCAGGAGCTTTCAGAATGGAATAATCTTTATCTTTCAGAATTATGAGAAACTGGACGGGCTAGTTGAAGGAACACAAATGATCACCCCGACCAACAACAAAAATCGTAAAGAGCACAGTGGCCACTATTCCATTTGAAATTCACCAATTTGCCAACGGGGAGGTGAACACACCTCTGCAGGCAAGATTTTAAAAATAAATACCAATTTTGGCGGCTTCCAATAACTCCAGAGCTCCAAGCAGCAAAACCAGGGCTGTCCACATCACCGCTGCGATTCTGAGAGAGAGAAAGCTTAGATTTGAACATAAATCCGCTTCTTATAAGCTCAGAGATTACAGTGCTAATATTAATTATTTGCACAATGATGTCTGGCTGCACTTCGGGTTCTGTTAAGATGTGCATTATTAACTTAGACTGACGACAACGGGAATCTAAGACAAACTGTATCATATACTGAACAGAGTTAATCACCCGAATATTGATTGAGCTGACAGAGATCAAAGTCAATTCTTCATGGGCAGAGGCGACGGCTATCCAACACGTCGAGCCAACTCAGCCAGTCAGTAAGATCATAGATGATCTGTGGTTAACTGCATGTACCTGCCCTGTGCCCATATCCTTGATACCTTGGCTTAATTTTATAATATGCCTGTCTCAAATTTAATTTTTCAAAAATTAATGAATTAACGTTGAGCACCAATAGAGAAAGAGAGCCCTAAACTGTCAATTCTCTTTGTCAACAGAAGTGCTTTTTTATCATCTCTCCTGAATGACCCGGTTTTGATTCTTAGATGATGATGTGGCCGTCACTGGCTGAGATCAACACTTAATACACGTGCTTAGTTGCCCTTCAGACGTTTGTGGAGAATTGCCTTCTTGAACAGTTGTAGTTCCTGTGCTGCAGAGTACATTTACAAGGTAGTTGCGAGGGAATTAAAGGATTTTGTTCCAGCTCATTTTTTACTTCAACTTCACCCTGTGGAAATAATTTATTTTTATGAACCTTGTCTTTCCATGTTAATGCGCTGAAGACTTCAATTATATCACCCGTTTACCTTCCAAATTCGAAAGAATACTAACCAAATTTGAATAATCTCTCCTTTGAATGTAAACGCCAAATTTCAAGTGTCACACTTGTAAACCTGCAGTGAAATCCGTCTCGGACCGAATGCTCGTTCCAAACGTCTGGTCCTCAGGTCTTCGCACATTGCTTTCAGAGAGCTTTGAACTTGGATCCAAGATCCATTGCTGTATTCTCTTCTCAAGACATTATTAATGCTATGATTTTCTTCCAACCATCCTTACATGTCATGAGAGTGGCACCACCTACTAAGTGAGAAAGAAAATTCCCCATACCCTTTCAAACTTATACCCTGTTTCTACAAATGTATATTCCAGGTCATTCATCATGCCCTCGAACAAAACAATTTCTTGCCATCTACACTGTCAATTGTTCTCATCAGTGATAAATATCCAACAGTTCTCTATCAATATGATTTGGTCTCGCCAAAACAATTTCAGTTTATCCAATCTCTCTTTATGCAGGAAACTCTTCAATCAGGCAGCATGCCTGTCAATATCCTCAGTTAACACCACGCAACAGCACCCCCTCACGTTACCCCACGATCTGTCACAGCCCTCCTATCATATTGATTCCAAAACTGCATCCTAACGTCTCCCTATCTCCGAAGAAACGCTTCATACTTTTCCATCAGTGCGTTTCTCAGCGACTCCATACCTCATTCAGATATTTAATCAAATTCTGAACGACAGTTGGAGCCTGGAGCTGAATCATGAAGAAATTCATGGGAGGTCTGCAAAATACTATCCACTTGGAGACCTGGTTCCGGTACAGCCTGTCAATGGCTGAGGGATGGGCAACACTTCTGACGTCATCTGTGCTCTCTGAGTGCACTTGCTCTTCTTACTAATGAAAAGGTTTACCAGGACAATAAAAAGCATGGAGTCACTGTCTTATGTTTAGAAGTTGAGGAGATTCTCCTACGGTTATTTGTGTTTAGAAGAGCGAGAGGCAATGTTATTGAAATATAAAGATTCGCAGAGGACTTGACAAACCAGATGGGGGTATGTTGTTTCGTCTTTTGAGAACCTCTCGGACTGGATGACAACATCTAAGAATAAGGGGATGCCCATTACAGGCAGGGATGAGGAGGATATTCATCTCTCAGTAAGTCTTCAGAACCCTCGCAGTCGAGGTGCTGTGGTGCTGAAATACACTCAACGCTGTGATTTATAGATTTTTAATCAGGAACGGGATCGAAGGTAATGGGGAAATGGCAAGAGATTGGAGTTGCAAATGATCAGTAACAGTTTCAATGGACACTCTGGCTGTTCTGAGAATATACTGTTTGAAGTGCTTAGATAGAGAAAAAAATATACAATTCTGCAGTGGTCTTCACACGTAGGTCCTGTATAACTTCAGTGACCTACCTCAATTTCTGAACTCCAAATGTCTTGCAATGAAATCCAAAATACTGTTAAACTTCACATCGTTTGCTGATACTCAGGCAGTGAGTAAGTTGTTAGTTTGCAACGAGCACACAGATTCCAAGCAGCTTGAGCAAATGTGCCAGACAGAATGGCGACTGGCTATATTTCAGAGGCAAACACTGAAGAAAACATTAGCGGCTTATAAGAAATGTTTAACTATTGGGAGACAGCCGGTCGTGGTGTGACGAAAATGTCAACGCACCTCAGGCGAGGGGAGAGCTTCAAACGATGGGAGCTGCATGATTTAATGACTTGGAGCAAGGAAATTAACGTTCTGTCGCCAGATCTGCAAATAACTAAACATTCGCTGGAAAGGCTGGTTATGCAAGAGACTCAGTCGGATTATGGAGAGGTACAGAAATTTCACTGAAGTTTTTTGTTTCGGAAGGGTGAGCAAAAGAAGAGTGTTATTTTAATGGAGAAATCTGCAGGAAATGTTTTTTTGCACGAAGCACAGGATGCAGCAGATTAAAAGAATGCAAGGTGTTATTTCGAGGTTTTTAAAAAATTTTATTTCCGTGTCGGATATGTATATCGCGAGACGGCCAGCATTTATTGCACGTCCTTTGTTAAGCTTGAGATGGTGGTGATGAGCTGCCTTCTTGAACAGTTGCATTGCACCTGTTATTCGTTGACTCACAATGCCATTATGGAGGGAATTAAAAGATTGTCATCCAGGGACAATGAACGAACAGCACAAAATTACCAATTCAGAATGGTTAGTGGCTTGGCGGGAATCTTGAAGGTGTTAGTGTCCCATATACCTGCCTCCTTTGTTCTTTTCTGTGGAGGTGCTCATGGGTTTGCAAAGTGAGGACTGACGATGCTTAGTGAATGTCTGTAGCATCACTTGTCGAAAGTATACACTGCTGCAACTGAGTTTTGTTGGTGGAGGGAGTCGACGATTGTGGATTTCGTGCCAATCAAGCGGCCTGCTTTGTCTTGGATGTTGTCAGGTTTCTTCCGTGTTTTGGGGCTGCACTTTTCCAGATATTTAAGGAGTATTCCATCACACCAGACTTGTAGCTTGTAGATGGTGGACAGATTTTACTTTCTACTCGCCGTAGTCGTCATCTTTCCTAGCTTGCTCCTCTGGCTATTTTGTTTAGGTTGTCAGTCGACCACTTGTTCTGGGCAATGATAAGCTTAGGATTTTGATAGTGGGGGAACTCAGTGATGGAAACAGCATTGAGTACAAAACAGCTTTGGTTAGTTTGTCTCTTATTGGTAATGGCCATAATCTGACATGTGTGGGGCGTGACTGTCACTGGGGACTTCTCAGCTTAAACCTGGACAGTCTCCATACGTTGTTGCAATCGAACTGCTTCAGTATCCAAACGGTGCTGAACGATGTGCATTCATCAAAGAATATGCCATTTCTGATCTTATGTTGAATGGATGGTCATTCATAAAGCAGCTGAAGATAGTTTAGCAAAGTGCAATGCCTTCAGGTACTAATGCACGTGTGTCCTGGAGCTGAGATGGCCGACCTCCAACAACCACGGGAATCTTCCTATATGTCAAAATTAAATAAACAACACGGATGGTGGCCTGGTTCGATTTGATTCCAGAATTGCCAGGGCCTCTTGATGCCATACTCATTCGAATGCCGCCTTGACATCAAAAACAGTCATTCTTTCTTCCTCTTTGGAATTCAGCTGTTTTGTCCACGTTTGAAGACATCTTTAAAGAGGCCAGGAGCAGAGTGACCCTGGTGGAATCCAAACTCGGCGTCACCAAGTTAATTGTTGAGCATGTTCTACTTGTTGGAATGTTCATAACACCTTCCATCACTTTGTTGATGTTCAAGAGCAGAGTTGTGCGGTCGTAATTGGCCGCATTGAAATTGTGTAATTTTTATTATACAAAACGTATCAGGGTTATGGATTGCTTAGATTGGTCTATCTCTGCTACGTATGCTGTTTGGAATGCAAGTAGTCATGCTTGGTGCCATCATTAGCCTTACACCTTATCTTCAAGTATGACTTTTGCTTCTCGTGGCATGCCCATGTGTACACTCCATTTAAACAGGGCTTATCAACTGGCGTAATGGCATTCTTGAGTGCGGGATATGCTGTGCCATGAGTTTACAGATTGTGCTGAAATTCATTTCTGCTTCTGTGGATTGCCCAAAACTCCACATTGATGCCCAGTCTTGAGTTGTTAAATCTGTTCGAAATCTGTTACACGAGGGAGATTATTCTAACTGTGAGTGTGGATTTCATCTCCAAAAGGATTGTGCGGTATTCACACTTATCAATATTATCATACATTGCATTTGCAGATGCCAGATTGGTGAGGGTGAGTGTAAGTTTGATTTTACCTTGTTGTCTCCCTAACCACCTGTCACGGCACAAGTCAAGCAGTTGTGTCCTTTTTGACTCGACAAGCACGATCACTAGCACTGCTGACGAGCCATCATTATTGGTGGACATTGAAATTCCCGGCCCAGAATAAAGTTCGTGCCATTGCAATCCGCAGTGCTTCGTCCAAGTATTGTGAAGCATAGACGTGTATGATCCATCAGCTGAGGCAAGACAGTATGTGGTAATCATCATGAGGTTTCTATGCCTTGCTTAACTTAAAGACAGAAACGTTCATGAGGTTTTGAATCAATGTTTTGGTGTCCCAATACAATTTCCTCTAGATTGTACAAGAAAGTGCCGTCACGTTCGCTGGGTCTGTTCTGCCATTGGGACAGGGCATAATCGGGGATAATGAACAAGGGCTCATGCCCGAAACGTCGATTGTCCTGCTCCTTGGATGCTGCATGTCTTGCTGCGCTTTTCCAGCAACCTTCCTCCTTGTCCACGATACCGCCTATTTCAGTGTCATCAGTAAATTTGCTTGTACATTCCAATCCAAATCATTCCACTTGTCTTTCTGCTCCTTGCACTGGAATGGCTGACTTACCCTCAGTGCCATACCCCACTGCCTCAATGATCCAGCAATTTTGATAGTCATCCAAGCAGGGAACAGGTACCCTTTACATTTTGGATACGGTCAACGGCTGAACATAGAACACATAACTGTACAGCACGTCACGGGCCATTCGGCCCTCGGTGTCATGCTGAACCTTTATCCAATTCTGAAATCAAACTAACTTCCGTATCCTTCATTTTACTAGCATCCATGTACCTTTCCAACAGTCAATTAAATGTTCCTAATGTATCTGACACTCCAATCAACGTTGGCATTACATTCCACACACTCACTACTCTCTGTGTAAAGAACCGACCTCTGATATTGACTCCAAACCTTTTTACAAACATCTTAACATTATATCCCTTTGCAATAAATATATCTGTTCTGGGAAAAACTCTCTGATTCTTCATTTACTTTCGTCTCTCATAATCTTGTACACTTCTACCCAGTCACCTCTCATCCTCCTTCTCTCCAATGAGTAAAACAATAATCACTCAAACTTTCTTCATAACACATGCCATCCAGTCCAGGAGGCATCCTATCAAATCTACTCTGAGCCCTCTCTCAACCTTCCACATTCTTCCGACAATGAGGCGTTCAGAACTAAACACAATATTACAAATGCGGTCGAACCAGGGGTCCATTCAGTTGCACAATACTCTCAATACTCTTAGAAACAATATTCTGTTAAGGTAAGATAAAACACGATATGCATTCTTAACCACCACATCAACTTCGATGGCAACTTTGAGCGATCTTTGAAAAAGGACACCTTTCTGCCAGGAATCCTGCGTTTAACACTGTATCCTGTATTCAAATTAGAATTTTCATAATGAATCACATCACACTTTTAATGCTTGAACTCCATCTGTTACTATAGGCCCAGCTCTGCATCCAGTCAATATACCTTTGCAACCTACGAAAGCCCTCCACGCTATCCACTACTGAAACAACCTGCGTGCCATCGGTAAACTTACTCACTCACTCTTCCACTTCCTCATTCAAATCATTAATTTAAAAAAGTCACAAAAAGCAGAGGACTCAGGACATATTCCTGAGGAAAGCCAATGGTCACCAACGTCCAGGCTGAATGCTTTCCAACTACAACCGCTCTCTGCCCACTGTGGGCCAGTCAATTCCGTATTCATACCACCATACTTCTCTCTATCCTCTGCCTCCCCTCACTTTCAGAATGAGGAAACTTATCAAACGCCTTTAGTAACACTATTTGCATCAACTCCACTGCTCTACATTCATCAATTTTTTTTTGTCAATACTCAGAATTCAGGAAGACTTATCAGGTATGAATTGCCATCACACAGTCTGCTGACTCTCTCTGAATAAATTATGATTTTCCACGTCATGATAAATCCTGTCTCAGAATCCTCTCCAAATATTTACCCACCACAAGCCTATGATTCACTGGTCTGTAGTTCACAGGATGATCCATATTCCTTTTCTTGAAGAAGGGAATAATATTTTCCAACTTCTACTCATCTAGTACAACTTCAGTGGACATGGGACCACAAAAATCATCCCGAAAGGCAAAATAATCTCTTTTCTCGCTTCCTGTAGAAAGTTGAGTGCATCGCATCTGGCCCATGAGACTTAACTACCCTTATGTTTCACAGTTTTTCAGGGCATCCTCGCTCGTACCATCAACCTGTTAAAACATATCAGGCTGTTTCACGCTTTCCTCTAGAACGTCAAGGTCTCTCTTAGTAAGGAATACTGAAAGACAGTATTCATTAAGTACATCGCCTACCACCTCTTCCTCCAGCCACAAGCTCCCTCCACCATCCCTCATTGGTCCAACCATCACTGCGTTCATTTTCTTCTTCCTTATATAAGTGTAGGATGCCTCAGGGGTGTCCTTATTGCTTCCCGCTAAAGTTATTCATGTCGCCTCCTAGCATTCCTAAGTCGATTCTTCAGTTCCTTCCTACATACCTCACAAGCCTCCAGAGTCCTGTTTTGATCATTGACTCTTTAAACGTACAGCTGACCCTCCTCTCCTGGAATCCCTCCACCTACCTCACTTGCAGTCACATGATGCTCTCCCTGGCCACAGGCAGAGTTCGTGAAACCTCATCTATCAGGTATGACTGCTTCCTGAATCAAAGCTTCCTGGTTTTTCTCCAGCTCCCGGATGTGCTGCAGGGTTTGAATCTCCGATTCCAGCTCAAAAACTCTGGAGTGGAGTTCTTCCAGCAAACAAAACTCCCTGTAGATTTGTTCAATGCAGTTCACAATGTGAACAGCCATTTCCCATGTCAAACAGCGTTAGTACAACACCTGCACGACCACCTATATTCCGTTAATTAACTTATTAATTAGTTAATCACTGATAAATTACTTTTCATCTGGTTGGAATGTGTCTTTTTTATCAAATCTCTGACAGATTTCCTCATAGGCAATCAGGGACAGCTTTCCTATGACGTCAAGGAAACACTTTTAATCATCCCATCCAGCGTTGGAAACAGACAAGGAGAGTCCGATTAGGACTAACGGGAAAAGACAATCGATGGTTTTTGGCATAATCTCCCAGTCTCTTTCACAGAAAATAATGCATCATTCTATGCGGAGTTTCAATGAGTTTAAACACAAACGGTAACACATTTTCTCCATGCGAATGTTGGCTGGAGAAAAAAGCAGCCATTGTCATTTTCTCAAATAACATTGCCAAAGTCATAATCTGATAGGTCTGATGAGGAGAGGTGAGATATGAGCACATTCTTCCGGGATTATAGGTAGGGATTCTTCCTCAAGACACAAGAACGCTCAGTCGCTTGCCTTTTATTGTTGTATCTTGAACAGTAACACGGTGATGACAATCAACTGGAGATTAATTTATCCTCCGTGATAAGATCCTGTAGGTCAAATAATTAACAGAAGCATTTTCATTTCAGGATCTGATTCACCCAACGTATCTCAGGATGGCATGAGCATCTGGAATAAGGAGGATAAGCTTGCTGCATGGGTTGGTTCCTGAGACTTCGATGTTGTGGCCATTTCGGACACATGGATGGAGCAGGTCACAGATTTAGGTGTTTCAGTAGATCAGGGAACGTGGTCAAAGAGGGGACGGTGTGACATTGTTAGTCGAGGACAGTATTATGATGCCAAAAAGGACGTTTGATGAGGACTCGTCTACTGAGGTAGTCTGTGCTGACGTTAGAAACACGCAAGGAGATAGCACCCCTTTGGGAGCTTTCAGTCGGCCTTCCAAAAGTTCTGGAAACGTAGCACATAGGATTGCGAAGAGGATTCTGGATAGGAGCGAAAGTAGCAGGGTAGTTCTCATGGTCGACTGTAATTTTACAAATATTGACTGGAAATGCTGTGCTTGGAGTACTTCAGACGTGTCAGTTCTTTTTCCCAATGTGTCAGGGGGTGGGGGGTGTGACGGGGTGGGCGGATGCCTGACACAGTATGTAGCTAAGCCAACAAGAGCCGAGAACATATTAGATTTCGTACTGGGTAATTAAACGGGCCATGTGATGGATTTGGAGGTATGCATGCACTTTGGTGCAAGTGACAACAATTCGGTGACATTTACTTGAGCGATGTAAACGGTTAGGTACATCCTGCAAGGCAATGCTTACAGCTAGGGGAAAGGCAAATTAGGCGAAATTTGGGGTTCATCGTTGGGGAAGGGAACTGCATTAGATATGCACAATTTAAATGTGGCGCATATTCAAGGAACAGCAACTGCGTATGCACCGCCCAGGAGAGGGTGCAATTGGTCAAGGAAGGAAAACGCGGTTAAATAAAGATGTTGAACCACTTTCCGAGTAAAGAATGAGACTCATGTAAAAGTGAGAGTGAGCGCTCATTTAGGGCGCTTGACAGTTAAAAGTTAGTTCGCAAACACCTAAAGAGAGATCTAAGAACAGCCGGGGGTTGGGTGGGGAAGATGAGAAGTCTGTGGCAAGTAGGATCAATGGAAAGCCGAGAGGTTTCTACAGGTATGTCAGTAATAAAAGAATAATACAGTAAGATCAAGGACTGACAAGGACAGTAGTGGAAAGCTGTGCGTGGAGACCGAACACATAAGAGTGCCGCTAAATGAGTGGTTTTCGTCAGTATTCACACAGGAAAACAGCAATGTCGTCGAGGAGAATACTGAGTACAGGCTATTAAACTGCATGCAATGCATGTTCAACAGGAGGAGGTATTAGCAATTCTCGAAGGTGTGAAAATCGAGTAGTTTCCTGGGCCTAATAGAATTTATCAAAGCATTCTCTAGGAAAGTGGAGAGGAGATTGCATAGGTTTGGCATTGATCTTTGTGACGCCTTTGTCTACAGTAATATTGCCAGAAGACTGAAGAATATAAAGTGTTAATACTTTATTCAAGAAGAAGAGTAGACACAAACTTGATAAATCTGAACCAGTGAGCCTAACCTCTCTTGTGTGCAGTAGTTGAAATAAGATTAGAAGAGATAGGATTTAAAACTACCTAGAAAGGAATAATTTGATTAGAGATAGTGAGCACAATTTTTAAAGGGTAGGTCAAAAACATTATTGAGTTCTTTCAGAAGGAAACCAAACTGGAGGATGAGGCTCAAACATGGATGATGTGGTGCATATGAATTTCAATCAAACATTTAATAAGGTTCCCAAATGTATGGTATTGCAGAAAATAAAGATGCTTCGGAAATTGGCTGAATGTTGAAAGAAAAAATCTTCCCATGCACCCTCCTGGCTCTTCTTAGCTCTCTCTTTAGGTCCTTCCTGGTTAACTTGCATCTCTGAAGTGTACTAACTGAACCTTCATGCCTCATCCTTATTTGAGACTGGAGTTCATTTGCTCGTGGTGTACCTTAAGGATCAGCTTCGGTGCCTTTGCTGTTTGTCATTCTTATAATTTAACAGAATGAGTGCGAAAAATGCTGAGTTAGTAAATTTGCGGATGACTCTAAATTCGGTTGAGTTGTAGACAGTATGCAAGGATGTTACAGGCTGCAGAGGGAGATAAATGAAATGCAGAGCTAGGCTGAGAGGTGGCGAATGGAGTTTGACGTGGAAAACGATGTGGTGATTCACTTTGGAACGAGGAACAAGAATAGAGAGCACTGGGTCATGGTCAGATTCTTGGTAGAGAGGCCTCGGTGGATGAGCAGAGAGGCTTCGGTGTCCACGCGCACAGTCACTGATAGTTACCACCCAGATTGATAGATATGGTACTGGAAAAGCAAAGCCGGTCAGGCAGCATCCAAGCAGCAGGAGAATCGACGTTAGAGGCATAAGCCCCTCATCATGAATGAGGCTTCTGCGTCTCCGATGCTGCCTGACTGGCTGTGCTTTTCCGACACCAATCTTTTCAACTCTGATCTCCACTATCTGCAGTCCTGACTTTCAACAAGATTGATAGAGTTAATAAATAAGGAGTACGGTGTGTTTGGTTTTATTGGGCCAAGGTTAGGGTATCGGAGCCATGAGGTCGTGATGCAGCTGTACAAACCTTATGTGCAACCGCACTGTAGGAAGCAAATGAAATCAATGGAAACGGTGCAGAGGAGACTTGACGGGTCGTTGCCTCATATGGAGGGAAAGCCTGAGTGAGATGAGGCTGTTTGCGTTAGAGAGAAAAAGATTTAAGATGTGACTTCATCGATGCTTACAAAATGATCAGACGATGTGATAGGGTGGACAATGGAAGCCTTTTTCATTGAATGGTGGTGGCGAGCACGAGGGGACATGGCGTTAAATTCAGGGGTGATAGAAATTTGACAGAGGTCAGAGGTAGTTTCTTTACTCAGAGATTTGTGAGGGCATAGTGGAATCGCCAGCATTAAGGCCACTTAATGTTCACTGGATAAACATATCAATGAGAATGGAATGTTATAGGTTAATCCGGCTTTGGATTAATTTCATAAGTCGGCACAACATCGAGGGCCGAAGGACCTGTACTGCGCTGTAATGTTCGATGTTCTATGTACGATATTCTATGTAGTATGTTCAATGATGTGGGGGTCTACCAGTTTCAGATTATTTTGGATAGTTGATCAATCTGTTAAATGTTTGCCGCTGCACTGACCTCACTTAATGCAAGACTACATTCAGTCTTTCATAGCTCAACAAAAGCTACATTATTTTACTGTAATGAGCAGAAATTATCCAGTATTTCAGTATGAACTCATATTAAATACATCAGTTGCATAATTAAATGTTCATGTATCAGTCTTCCACAGTAGCCATTGTTTGCCTTTACACTGTACACTGTTTTCACAGTGTTAAATATGTAAATTTAACTTATCAAATGAAAGTTCTGCATATTGCTGAGTGTCCATACATTACTTATCTCATACTATCTCTATTGCATTACTGCTGTGTTTTTTTAAAAAGAACATATAGACAATACATGTTGCATATTGCTGAGTATCCAAACATTAGCCCACGAACACAGTTGCCATTCCATTACCAAAGAGACCATCCAGCCGTTGAAAATTAGCTCATGCCCCATTTTCTGCTCTCACACTGCCGAAGTCATATTCGTGTAGATTATGTCTCTTTGTGCATGCAGATATATGTCTTCTTAAATGTGTGAGCGGATATGGGTAGTGCCTGAGGGCGTACTCATGCCTGGCTATGTCAGCCTGCACGTGTCGTTTCTGCGTATGAAAGAGAGAGAGAGACAGAGAGAGAGAGAGAGTATGTGTGTGTTTGTGAGATTGTGTAGATCTGCGAGTGCAATCGTGTATGTGTATTTGCTGACGTGAGCATTCGTTTGTGTTTGAGCTCGTCAGTTTGAGTAGGTATTTATGTGGAAAAACTGTAGCGCACATACCAGTGTGATTTTATGTGTGTGATACTCTTTGACTCCTCAGTGCACGTCATGGGACTAACTGTTTTGTGGTTTTTACATCTGCTAACATAAGAATTATCTCTGTTATCAATTAATACGTTTTCATCATCCAGAATGTTCATGCTGCAGCAGAGGATGAGATATGTCCTATTTATAATTGTTGGATTCCTGAGGATGGTGCAGCCAGGCACTGCTAATGAACAAATTGAGCCAAGATAGTTATTAACAAGTGAACCTATCCCTCGTGAAACGGCCTTCAAATGAAGGTCTTTGCACAATTGGCTTTCAGCTCATAAGAGCATAAAATCAATCGGTTGATAAAGCGACCATGCTGCATCTTAGACAAGCTTATTGTGTCCTTGTTTTGTTGTTATTACAAGAATGTTCATAACGGCAGAGATGTCGATTCGTTTGGTTTGGTTACTTTAGAACAATTGCAGAGAAGTTCCCATTTCTCCCAAGTCAGGTTATATAGTTCTAGTCAGCTTATTTTAGCAGCAAGCAGGCAAAAACTACTGGGATCGACAAAAGCTGCCACTGTAAAAAAAATGTGGTCCCAGGATTCAACAGAGTTCTTGTCTGAAATTTCGCACTGCAATCATATCTGCATATAAGACTTGGTGTTCGAATTTGCGTTTTGCTACGGGATGTATTTCTGGGATGCTGCTGGGATTGGAACATCTTCGTTTAGTTGTGATACTATTGTTTCCTTTGCGAATAAATTATTTTAAATTCTATTTTAATTTTTCTTGTTTCAGTCTTTGTAATTGAATCAATTCTGTTTTGTGTAAAGTTGAGTATTTTCCACAGCTGCATCACTCCTGATA
The DNA here is from genome assembly GCF_020745735.1 of Hemiscyllium ocellatum. Classification (NCBI taxonomy): domain Eukaryota; kingdom Metazoa; phylum Chordata; class Chondrichthyes; order Orectolobiformes; family Hemiscylliidae; genus Hemiscyllium; species Hemiscyllium ocellatum. The sequence goes on from NC_083441.1 coordinate 2,277,561, forward strand.
TCCTGAAAACTAGATGACATCCGGTCACATCTCTAAGCGCACTCTCCAATACCTCCACACCAGAACTTTGCACCCTGCTCCAGTTTGCATAACAGCACAGCTGCACAGTTTCTGCAAGTAAAATAACATCAACATGTATTTACCTTTTGCTGACCAGCCTATCCGTCGCTTCTGTTCAGACACTGAACTCAATGTGAAATGAGACATGGAAAATCAATGTTTATCAGTGTCATCCAGTTTTATTCACATGATGAGATAAGACCTCAGTGGATTAGTACAATCAAATAGAGCCTAAATTGCTGAGATGACAGATCTCTCCAAACGTAAACTCAGATGCTTTCCAGCGTTGGCATTGCATCTTAGATGTTCGGGAGACGTGCGCAACGCCATTGGAATGATGGGCCTTCCTTATTGAACAACCTTCCCTTTATTTTCTCACATTGCAGTGTACTACAGAACCTTCCATTCTTATCACATAAATCGACTGGAACTAGAAGACAGAATAAAAAAAGACAAAATGCAAATTGATTTTGCCAATCAAACACAATATGCATTCGATTACAAAAGGATATAAATGATATAGTCAGATGAGCAGGTAGTGGCAGCTGGAACTTAACTCTTAACTGGACGATGATGCACTTTGGAAGAAGGAGCAAAACAAGGCAGTACTCAATGAAAGGCGGGTCGCAAGGAAGCTTCGGGGCAAACGGGGATCTTTGGGTGCTTGTCCCCAGATCCCTGAAGATGGTAGGAGAGAATAAAAGTGGAGTGAAGAAGGCAGAGGAGCAACTTGACTTTAGAAGACGTGTCATGCCTTACAAATGCAAAGATGCTACCTTGACAATCTTCAGTAATTTGTATAGACGCCGTGTGGAGTATTGTATAGAGTTCTGCTCTCCACAGAGAGGCTGCAATTGTCTGGAGATGATGCAGCGAATATTCACCAGGGCAGAAGAGATTTGAGGGAGAACTATTTCACCCCGAAGGAGCTGGGCTCGAGATATGTGGTGTCCGATAGGATACTTGATTCAAGAAATCTCTAAACCTTTCAAAGAGAGTGGTGAGTTCGTGGAATGCAGTTTCAGTAGCGTTAAATACATCAGATACATTTAAGTGACAAATTGGATAGACACATGTAACATAGTAAAATGAAGGCTATGCATGGTAGTGTGATCTGAGAGGAGGATAAAAGACCGGCAAAACCACGAGGACTGAAACCTGTACAGCGCTGTACTGTTCTGTTGTCTGAGACTTGGATAAACACATTCAGGCTGTGCGCCAGGTTTCGGTTAGTGGGCTGCTGTCGATCACAAGTACCATTTCTGGTGTAGTCTCGTTGGGGCGAAGCATTTCTCCCAGACCTTCTGATACAATGATTGAATGGTCGATTATATACAAACAAGACCCTGCAGCCGAAGTTCATGCTTCACTATCTCTTATGAAAGAGGATTCTTTACATTTCTGCGTTTAATTGGTGGTAACTTTGCCTGAGATGGCGCCATCTGTTCTAAAATCTCCTACATTAAGGCTACGTCTCTTCACTTACACGGTCAAACCCCCTAAGAATATCAAATGTTTCAATCAAATCTCATCTCGTTCTTCTACACTCCATTCAGCACAGGCCAACCTACTCAACCTCTCATCACAAGACAATCCCTCCACACATTAGATCAGCTGAGCAAACTCTCAATGGATTGCATCGAATTCCAGTTTGTATTTCCTTCAGTCAGGGAAGTGAATCTGTTCACAATATTCCAGCTTTGTAGCGACTCGAGCCTTATCACGTTTTCGCAAAAATCCCTGACTTTTACCCTCCAATTCTTTTGAATGCAGAGGTGGGCAACCCGCATTACAAACTTGGCGAGAATGTTGTTGAATCATTCTTTTCACAGATGTTATTACGCACCTCATGTTCAAGTAGGACCCGAGTAAAGTTGTTTCCAGATCAGAGTTAGGAACACTATGACATTACCTCGCTGTTAGTGTGGTGCAGTATATTGATTGGACGCCTGAGGAGACAGGGAACAGCTCCTTGGGCAAAAACGTTTGCAATGCAAAAGAATGCAAACGCATAAATTTTGCACAGGATAGGGATTCCAATCAGGAGCTTTCAGAATGGAATAATCTTTATCTTTCAGAATTATGAGAAACTGGACGGGCTAGTTGAAGGAACACAAATGATCACCCCGACCAACAACAAAAATCGTAAAGAGCACAGTGGCCACTATTCCATTTGAAATTCACCAATTTGCCAACGGGGAGGTGAACACACCTCTGCAGGCAAGATTTTAAAAATAAATACCAATTTTGGCGGCTTCCAATAACTCCAGAGCTCCAAGCAGCAAAACCAGGGCTGTCCACATCACCGCTGCGATTCTGAGAGAGAGAAAGTTTAGATTTGAACATAAATCCGCTTCTTATAAGCTCAGAGATTACAGTGCTAATATTAATTATTTGCACAATGATGTCTGGCTGCACTTCGGGTTCTGTTAAGATGTGCATGATTAACTTAGACTGACGACAACGGGAATCTAAGACAAACTGTATCATATACTGAACAGAGTTAATCACCCGAATATTGATTGAGCTGACAGAGATCAAAGTCAATTCTTCATGGGCAGAGGCGACGGCTATCCAACACGTCGAGCCAACTCAGCCAGTCAGTAAGATCATAGATGATCTGTGGTTAACTGCATGTACCTGCCCTGTGCCCATATCCTTGATACCTTGGCTTAATTTTATAATATGCCTGTCTCAAATTTAATTTTTCAAAAATTAATGAATTAACGTTGAGCACCAATAGAGAAAGAGAGCCCTAAACTGTCAATTCTCTTTGTCAACAGAAGTGCTTTTTTATCATCTCTCCTGAATGACCCGGTTTTGATTCTTAGATGATGATGTGGCCGTCACTGGCTGAGATCAACACTTAATACACGTGCTTAGTTGCCCTTCAGACGTTTGTGGAGAATTGCCTTCTTGAACAGTTGTAGTTCCTGTGCTGCAGAGTACATTTACAAGGTAGTTGCGAGGGAATTAAAGGATTTTGTTCCAGCTCATTTTTTACTTCAACTTCACCCTGTGGAAATAATTTATTTTTATGAACCTTGTCTTTCCATGTTAATGCGCTGAAGACTTCAATTATATCACCCGTTTACCTTCCAAATTCGAAAGAATACTAACCAAATTTGAATAATCTCTCCTTTGAATGTAAACGCCAAATTTCAAGTGTCACACTTGTAAACCTGCAGTGAAATCCGTCTCGGACCGAATGCTCGTTCCAAACGTCTGGTCCTCAGGTCTTCGCACATTGCTTTCAGAGAGCTTTGAACTTGGATCCAAGATCCATTGCTGTATTCTCTTCTCAAGACATTATTAATGCTATGATTTTCTTCCAACCATCCTTACATGTCATGAGATTGGCACCACCTACTAAGTGAGAAAGAAAATTCCCCATACCCTTTCAAACTTATACCCTGTTTCTACAAATGTATATTCCAGGTCATTCATCATGCCCTCGAACAAAACAATTTCTTGCCATCTACACTGTCAATTGTTCTCATCAGTGATAAATATCCAACAGTTCTCTATCAATATGATTTGGTCTCGCCAAAACAATTTCAGTTTATCCAATCTCTCTTTATGCAGGAAACTCTTCAATCAGGCAGCATGCCTGTCAATATCCTCAGTTAACACCACGCAACAGCACCCCCTCACGTTACCCCACGATCTGTCACAGCCCTCCTATCATATTGATTCCAAAACTGCATCCTAACGTCTCCCTATCTCCGAAGAAACGCTTCATACTTTTCCATCAGTGCGTTTCTCAGCGACTCCATACCTCATTCAGATATTTAATCAAATTCTGAACGACAGTTGGAGCCTGGAGCTGAATCATGAAGAAATTCATGGGAGGTCTGCAAAATACTATCCACTTGGAGACCTGGTTCCGGTACAGCCTGTCAATGGCTGAGGGATGGGCAACACTTCTGACGTCATCTGTGCTCTCTGAGTGCACTTGCTCTTCTTACTAATGAAAAGGTTTACCAGGACAATAAAAAGCATGGAGTCACTGTCTTATGTTTAGAAGTTGAGGAGATTCTCCTACGGTTATTTGTGTTTAGAAGAGCGAGAGGCAATGTTATTGAAATATAAAGATTCGCAGAGGACTTGACAAACCAGATGGGGGTATGTTGTTTCGTCTTTTGAGAACCTCTCGGACTGGATGACAACATCTAAGAATAAGGGGATGCCCATTACAGGCAGGGATGAGGAGGATATTCATCTCTCAGTAAGTCTTCAGAACCCTCGCAGTCGAGGTGCTGTGGTGCTGAAATACACTCAACGCTGTGATTTATAGATTTTTAATCAGGAACGGGATCGAAGGTAATGGGGAAATGGCAAGAGATTGGAGTTGCAAATGATCAGTAACAGTTTCAATGGACACTCTGGCTGTTCTGAGAATATACTGTTTGAAGTGCTTAGATAGAGAAAAAAATATACAATTCTGCAGTGGTCTTCACACGTAGGTCCTGTATAACTTCAGTGACCTATCTCAATTTCTGAACTCCAAATGTCTTGCAATGAAATCCAAAATACTGTTAAACTTCACATCGTTTGCTGATACTCAGGCAGTGAGTAAGTTGTTAGTTTGCAACGAGCACACAGATTCCAAGCAGCTTGAGCAAATGTGCCAGACAGGATGGCGACTGGCTATATTTCAGAGGCAAACACTGAAGAAAACATTAGCGGCTTATAAGAAATGTTTAACTATTGGGAGACAGCCGGTCGTGGTGTGACGAAAATGTCAACGCACCTCAGGCGAGGGGAGAGCTTCAAACGATGGGAGCTGCATGATTTAATGACTTGGAGCAAGGACATTAACGTTCTGTCGCCAGATCTGCAAATAACTAAACATTCGCTGGAAAGGCTGGTTATGCAAGAGACTCAGTCGGATTATGGAGAGGTACAGAAATTTCACTGAAGTTTTTTGTTTCGGAAGGGTGAGCAAAAGAAGAGTGTTATTTTAATGGAGAAATCTGCAGGAAATGTTTTTTTGCACGAAGCACAGGATGCAGCAGATTAAAAGAATGCAAGGTGTTATTTCGAGGTTTTTAAAAAATTTTATTTCCGTGTCGGATATGTATATCGCGAGACGGCCAGCATTCATTGCACGTCCTTTGTTAAGCTTGAGATGGTGGTGATGAGCTGCCTTCTTGAACAGTTGCATTGCACCTGTTATTCGTTGACTCACAATGCCATTATGGAGGGAATTAAAAGATTGTCATCCAGGGACAATGAACGAACAGCACAAAATTACCAATTCAGAATGGTTAGTGGCTTGGCGGGAATCTTGAAGGTGTTAGTGTCCCATATACCTGCTTCCCCTGTTCTTTTCGGTAGAGATGCTCATGAGTTTGCAAAGTGAGGTCTGACGATACTTGGTGAATGTCTGTAGTATCACTTGTCGAAAGTATACACTGCTGCAACTGAGTTTTGTTGGTGAGGGGAATCGATGCTTGTGGATTTCGTGCCAATCAAGCGGCCTGCTTTGTCTTGGATGATGTCAGGTTTCTTCCGTGTTTTGGGGCTGCACTTTTCCAGATATTTAAGGAGTATTCCATCACACCAGACTTGTAGCTTGTAGATGGTGGACAGATTTTACTTTCTACTCGCCGGAGTAGTCATCTTTTCTGCCTTTCTCCTCTGACCATTTTGTTTAGGTGGTCAGTCCACCTCTTGTTCTGGGCAATGATAAGCTTGGAATGTTGATAGTGGGGGAAATCAGTGATGGAAACAGCATTGAGTACAAAACAGCTTTGGTTAGTTTGTCTCTTATTGGTAATGACCATAGTCTGACATTTGTGTGCCGTGACTGTCACTGGGGACTTCTCAGCCTAAACCTGGACATTGCCCATGCGTTGTTGCATTCGGCCTGCTTCAGTGTCCAAATGGTGCTGAACGATGTGCATTCATCGAAGGATATGCCATGTCTGATCTTAAGTTGAATGGATGGTCCTTGATAAAGTAGCTGAAGATAGTTTAGCAAAATGCAATACCTTGAGGTACTAATGCACGTGTGTCCTGGAGCAGAGATGGCTGACCTCCAACAACCACGGGCATCTTCATATGTGTCACAATTAACTAAACAACACGGATGTTGGCCTGGTTCGATTTGGTTCCAGAATTGCCAGGGCCTCTTGATGCCATACTCATTCGAATGCAGCCCTGACATCAAAAACTGTCAGTCTTTCCTCCCCTTTGGAATTCAGCTGTTTTGTCCACGTTTGAAGACATTTTTAAAGAGGCCAGGAGCAGAGTCACCCTGGTGGAATCCAAACTCGGCGTCACCAAGTTAATTGTTGAGCATGTTCTACTTGTTGGAATGTTCATAACACCTTCCATCACTTTGTTGATGTTCAAGAGCAGAGTTGTGCGGTCGTAATTGGCCGCATTGAAATTGTGTAATTTTTATTATACAAAACGTATCAGGGTTATGGATTGCTTAGATTGGTCTATCTCTGCTACGTATGCTGTTTGGAATGCAAGTAGTCATGCTTGGTGCCATCATTAGCCTTACACCTTATCTTCAAGTATGACTTTTGCTTCTCGTGGCATGCCCATGTGTACACTCCATTTAAACAGGGCTTATCAACTGGCGTAATGGCATTCTTGAGTGCGGGATATGCTGTGCCATGAGTTTACAGATTGTGCTGAAATTCATTTCTGCTTCTGTGGATTGCCCAAAACTCCACATTGATGCCCAGTCTTGAGTTGTTAAATCTGTTCGAAATCTGTTACACGAGGGAGATTATTCTAACTGTGAGTGTGGATTTCATCTCCAAAAGGATTGTGCGGTATTCACACTTACCAATATTATCATACATTGCATTTGCAGATGCCAGATTGGTGAGGGTGAGTGTAAGTTTGATTTTACCTTGTTGTCTCCCTAACCACCTGTCACGGCACAAGTCAAGCAGTTGTGTCCTTTTTGACTCGACAAGCACGATCACTAGCACTGCTGACGAGCCATCATTATTGGTGGACATTGAAATTCCCGGCCCAGAATAAAGTTCGTGCCATTGCAATCCGCAGTGCTTCGTCCAAGTATTGTGAAGCATAGACGTGTATGATCCATCAGCTGAGGCAAGACAGTATGTGGTAATCATCATGAGGTTTCTATGCCTTGCTTAACTTAAAGACAGAAACGTTCATGAGGTTTTGAATCAATGTTTTGGTGTCCCAATACAATTTCCTCTAGATTGTACAAGAAAGTGCCGTCACGTTCGCTGGGTCTGTTCTGCCATTGGGACAGGGCATAATCGGGGATAATGAACAAGGGCTCATGCCCGAAACGTCGATTGTCCTGCTCCTTGGATGCTGCATGTCTTGCTGCGCTTTTCCAGCAACCTTCCTCCTTGTCCACGATACCGCCTATTTCAGTGTCATCAGTAAATTTGCTTGTACATTCCAATCCAAATCATTCCACTTGTCTTTCTGCTCCTTGCACTGGAATGGCTGACTTACCCTCAGTGCCATACCCCACTGCCTCAATGATCCAGCAATTTTGATAGTCATCCAAGCAGGGAACAGGTACCCTTTACATTTTGGATACGGTCAACGGCTGAACATAGAACACATAACTGTACAGCACGTCACGGGCCATTCGGCCCTCGGTGTCATGCTGAACCTTTATCCAATTCTGAAATCAAACTAACTTCCGTATCCTTCATTTTACTAGCATCCATGTACCTTTCCAACAGTCAATTAAATGTTCCTAATGTATCTGACACTCCAATCAACGTTGGCATTACATTCCACACACTCACTACTCTCTGTGTAAAGAACCGACCTCTGATATTGACTCCAAACCTTTTTACAAACATCTTAACATTATATCCCTTTGCAATAAATATATCTGTTCTGGGAAAAACTCTCTGATTCTTCATTTACTTTCGTCTCTCATAATCTTGTACACTTCTACCCAGTCACCTCTCATCCTCCTTCTCTCCAATGAGTAAAACAATAATCACTCAAACTTTCTTCATAACACATGCCATCCAGTCCAGGAGGCATCCTATCAAATCTACTCTGAGCCCTCTCTCAACCTTCCACATTCTTCCGACAATGAGGCGTTCAGAACTAAACACAATATTACAAATGCGGTCGAACCAGGGGTCCATTCAGTTGCACAATACTCTCAATACTCTTAGAAACAATATTCTGTTAAGGTAAGATAAAACACGATATGCATTCTTAACCACCACATCAACTTCGATGGCAACTTTGAGCGATCTTTGAAAAAGGACACCTTTCTGCCAGGAATCCTGCGTTTAACACTGTATCCTGTATTCAAATTAGAATTTTCATAATGAATCACATCACACTTTTAATGCTTGAACTCCATCTGTTACTATAGGCCCAGCTCTGCATCCAGTCAATATACCTTTGCAACCTACGAAAGCCCTCCACGCTATCCACTACTGAAACAACCTGCGTGCCATCGGTAAACTTACTCACTCACTCTTCCACTTCCTCATTCAAATCATTAATTTAAAAAAGTCACAAAAAGCAGAGGACTCAGGACATATTCCTGAGGAAAGCCAATGGTCACCAACGTCCAGGCTGAATGCTTTCCAACTACAACCGCTCTCTGCCCACTGTGGGCCAGTCAATTCCGTATTCATACCACCATACTTCTCTCTATCCTCTGCCTCCCCTCACTTTCAGAATGAGGAAACTTATCAAACGCCTTTAGTAACACTATTTGCATCAACTCCACTGCTCTACATTCATCAATTTTTTTTTGTCAATACTCAGAATTCAGGAAGACTTATCAGGTATGAATTGCCATCACACAGTCTGCTGACTCTCTCTGAATAAATTATGATTTTCCACGTCATGATAAATCCTGTCTCAGAATCCTCTCCAATTATTTACCCACCACAAGCCTATGATTCACTGGTCTGTAGTTCACAGGATGATCCATATTCCTTTTCTTGAAGAAGGGAATAATATTTTCCAACTTCTACTCATCTAGTACAACTTCAGTGGACATGGGACCACAAAAATCATCCCGAAAGGCAAAATAATCTCTTTTCTCGCTTCCTGTAGAAAGTTGAGTGCATCGCATCTGGCCCATGAGACTTAACTACCCTTATGTTTCACAGTTTTTCAGGGCATCCTCGCTCGTACCATCAACCTGTTAAAACATATCAGGCTGTTTCACGCTTTCCTCTAGAACGTCAAGGTCTCTCTTAGTAAGGAATACTGAAAGACAGTATTCATTAAGTACATCGCCTACCACCTCTTCCTCCAGCCACAAGCTCCCTCCACCATCCCTCATTGGTCCAACCATCACTGCGTTCATTTTCTTCTTCCTTATATAAGTGTAGGATGCCTCAGGGGTGTCCTTATTGCTTCCCGCTAAAGTTATTCATGTCGCCTCCTAGCATTCCTAAGTCGATTCTTCAGTTCCTTCCTACATACCTCACAAGCCTCCAGAGTCCTGTTTTGATCATTGACTCTTTAAACGTACAGCTGACCCTCCTCTACTGGAATCCCTCCACCTACCTCACTTGCAGTCACATGATGCTCTCCCTGGCCACAGGCAGAGTTCGTGAAACCTCATCTATCAGGTATGACTGCTTCCTGAATCAAAGCTTCCTGGTTTTTCTCCAGCTCCCGGATGTGCTGCAGGGTTTGAATCTCCGATTCCAGCTCAAAAACTCTGGAGTGGAGTTCTTCCAGCAAACAAAACTCCCTGTAGATTTGTTCAATGCAGTTCACAATGTGAACAGCCATTTCCCATGTCAAACAGCGTTAGTACAACACCTGCACGACCACCTATATTCCGTTAATTAACTTATTAATTAGTTAATCACTGATAAATTACTTTTCATCTGGTTGGAATGTGTCTTTTTTATCAAATCTCTGACAGATTTCCTCATAGGCAATCAGGGACAGCTTTCCTATGACGTCAAGGAAACACTTTTAATCATCCCATCCAGCGTTGGAAACAGACAAGGAGAGTCCGATTAGGACTAACGGGAAAAGACAATCGATGGTTTTTGGCATAATCTCCCAGTCTCTTTCACAGAAAATAATGCATCATTCTATGCGGAGTTTCAATGAGTTTAAACACAAACGGTAACACATTTTCTCCATGCGAATGTTGGCTGGAGAAAAAAGCAGCCATTGTCATTTTCTCAAATAACATTGCCAAAGTTATAATCTGATAGGTCTGATGAGGAGAGGTGAGATATGAGCACATTCTTCCGGGATTATAGGTAGGGATTCTTCCTCAAGACACAAGAACGCTCAGTCGCTTGCCTTTTATTGTTGTATCTTGAACAGTAACACGGTGATGACAATCAACTGGAGATTAATTTATCCTCCGTGATAAGATCCTGTAGGTCAAACAATTAACAGAAGCATTTTCATTTCAGGATCTGATTCACCCAACTTATCACAGGATGGCATGTGCATCCGGAATAAGGAGGATAAGCTTGCTGCATGGGTTGGTTCCTGAGACTTCGATGTTGTGGCCATTTCGGACACATGGATGGAGCAGGTCACAGATTTAGGTGTTTCTGTAGATCAGGGAATGTGGTCAAAGAGGGGACGGTGTGACATTGTCAGTCGAGGACAGTATTATGATGCCAAAAAGGACGTTTGATGAGGACTCGTCTACTGAGGCAGTCTGTGCTGACGTTAGAAACACGCAAGGAGATAGCACCACTTTGGGAGCTTTCAGTGGGCCTTCCAAAAGTTCCAGAAATGTAGCACATAGGATTGCGAAGAGCATTCTGGATAGGAGCGAAAGTAACAGGGTAGTTCTCATGGGCGACTGTAATTTTACAAATATTGACTGGAAATGCTCTGCTTGGAGTACTTCAGATGTGTCAGTTCTTTTTCCCAATGTGTCGGGGGTGGGGGGTGGGGGGCGGGTTCCTGACGCAGTATGTAGCTAAGCCAACAAGAGACGAGAACATATTAGATTTGGTACTGGGTAATTAAACGGGCCATGTGATGGATCTAGAGGTATGCGTGCACTTTGGTGCAAGTGACAACAATTCGGTGACATTTACATCAGCGATGTAAACGTTTAGGTATATCCTGCAAAGCAAGGCTTACAGCTAGGGGAAAGGCAAATTAGGCGAAATTTGGGGTTCATCGTTGGGGAAGGGAACTGCAGTAGATAGGCACAATTTAAATGTGGCGCATGTTCAAGGAACAGCAACTGCGTGTGCACCTAGCAGGAGAGGGTGCAATTAGTCGAGGAAGGAAAACGCGGCTAAATAAAGACGTTGAACCTCTTTTCGAGTAAAGAATGGGGCTCATGTAAAGATGAGAGTGGGCGCTCAGTTAGGGCGCTTGAGAGTTACAAGTTAGTTAGCAAGGACCTAAAGAGAGATCTAAGAATAGCCGGGGGTGCATGCGGGTGGGTGGGTGGCGTCGAGGGGGGGAAGATGAGAAGTCTGTGGCAAGTAGGATCAATGGAAAGCCGAAAGATTTATACAGGTAGGTCAGCAATAAAAGAATGATACGGTAAGATTAAGGACTGACAAGGACAGTAGGGGAAAGCTGTGCGTGGAGTCTGAACACATAGGAGAGCCGCGAATTGACTTGTTTTCGTCAGTGTTCACACAGGAAAACAACAATGTCGTCGAGGAGAATACTGAATGCAGGCTACTAAACTGCACGCAAAGCAGCTTCAACAGGAGGAGGTATTAGCAATTCTCGAAGGTTTGAAAATGGAGTAGTTTCCTGGGCCTAATAGAATTCATCAAAGCATTCTCTGGGAAAATAGTGAGGATATTGCATAGGTTTGGCATTGATCTTTGTGACGCCTTTGTCTACAGTAATATTGCCAGAAGACTGAAGGATAGCAAGTGTTAATCCTTTATTCAAGAAGAAGAGTAGACGCAAACCTCGTAAATCTGAACCAGTGAGCCTTACCTATCTTGTGGGCAGTAGTTTAAATAAGATTAGAAAAGATAGGATTTCAAAATATCTAGAAAGGAATAATTTGATTAGAGATAGTGAACACAATTTTTAAAGGGTTGGTCAAAACCTTATTGAGTTCTTTCAGATGGTAACCAAACTGAAGGATGAGGCTCAAACATGGATGATGTGGTGCATATGAATTTCAATCAAACATTTAATAAGGTTCCCAAATGTATGCTATTACAGAAAATAAAGATGCATGGGATTGAGGCTGATTTAGCGGTTTGCTTCGGAAATTGTCTGAGTGTTAAAAATAAAAATCTTCTCATGCACCCTCCTGGCTCTTCTACGCTCTCTCTTTAGGTCCTTCCTGGTTAACTTGTATCTCTAAAGAGTACTAATTGAACCTTCATGCCTCATCCTTATTTGAGACTGGAGTTCATTTGCTCGTGGTGTAACTTAAGGATCTGCTTCAGTGCCTTTGCTGTTTGTCATTCTTATAACTTAACAGGATGAGTGCGAAAAATGATGAGTTAGTAAATTTGCGGGCGACTCTAAATTCGGTTGAGTTGTAGACAGTATGCAAGGACGTTGCAGGCTGCTGAGGGAGATAAATAAAATGCAAAGCAAGGATGAGAAGTGGCGAATGGATTTTAACCTGGAAACGGATGAGGTGATTCACTTTGGAACGAGGATTAAGAATAGAGAACACTGGGTAATGGTCAGATTCTTGGTAGAGAGGCCTCGGCGGATGAGCAGAGAGGCTTCGGTGTCCACGCGTACAGATCACTGATAGTTACCACCCAGGTTGACAGATATGGTGCTGGAAAAGCACAGCCGGTCAGGCAGCATCCAAGCAGCTGGAGAATCGACGTTTAGGGCTTAAGCCCCTCATCATGAATGAGGCTTCTGCATCTCCGATGCTGCCTGACTGGCTGTGCTTTTCCATCAACACTCTTTCAACTCTGATCTCTACGATCTGCAGTCCTGACTTTCAACAAGATTGATTGGGTTAATAAACAAGGCATACAGTGAGTTAAGTTTTATTGGGCCTAGGGTTTGTGTTTCGGAGCCATGAGGTCGTGGTGCAGCTGTACAAACCTTACGTGCAACTGCATTGTAGGAAGCAAATTAAATCAATGGATCGGTGCGGAGGAGACTTGCCAGGTCGTTGCCTCATATAGAGGGAAGGTCTTATTAGGAAAGCCTGAGTGAGATGAGACGGTTTGCGTTCGACATAAAAAGATTTAACATGTGGCTTTATCGAGGCATACAAGATGATCAGACGATCTGCTACTGTACATATCAATGAGAATGGAATAGTATAGGTTAATTGGGCTTTAGATTAATTTCACAAGTCGGCACACCATCGAGGGCGGAATGACCTGTAATGTGCTGAAATGTTCGATGTTCTATGTACAAAGTTCTATGTAGTATGTTCAATTATGTGGGGGTCTACCAGTCTCTGATTATTTTGGATAGTTGATCAATCTGTTAAATGTTTGCTGCTACACGGACCTTACTTAATGCAAGACTCCATTCAGTCTTTCAGAGCTCAACAAAAGCTGCATTATTTTACTGTAATGACTGGAAATGATCCAGTATTTCAGTATGAACTCGTATGAAATACATCAGTGGCATAATTACATGTTCACGTATCAGTCTTCCACAGTAGCCATTGTTTGCCTTTACATGGTACACTGTTTTCACAGTGTTAAGTATGCAAATTTCATTTATCAAATAAAAATTTTGCATATTGCTGAGTGTCCATACATTAGTTATCTCACACTATCTATATTGCATTACTGTTCTGATTTTAAAAAAACATATCGACAATACACATGTTGCATATTGCTGAGTATCCAAACATTAGCCCACGAACACAGTTGCCATTCCATTACCAGAGATCATCCAGCCGCTGAAAATAAGCTCATGCCCCATTTTCTGCTCTCTCACACTGTCGAAGCATAATTCGTGTAGATTATGTCTCTTTGTGCGTCTCATATGTCTACTTAAATGTGTGTGCGGATATGTGTAGTGCCTGAGGGCATACTCATGCCTGGCTGTGTCAGCCTGCATATGAAAGAGAGAGAGAGAAAGAGAGAGAGAGAGAGAGAGCGTATGTGTGTGTTTGTGAGATTGTGCAGATCTGCGAGTGCAGTCTTGTATGTATATTTGCTGACGTGAGCATTCGTTTGTGTTTGAGCTAGTCAGTTTGAGTTGGTATTTATGTGAAAAAACTACAGTGCGTATACCGGTGTGATTTTGTGTGTGTGATACTCTTTGACTCCTCAGTGCACGTCATGGGTTTAACTATTTTGTGCTTTTCACAACTGCTAACATAAGAATTATTTCAGTTATCGATTAACGAATTTTCATCATCTTGATTGTTCATGATGCAGCAGAGGATGAGATATGTCCTATTTATAATTGTTGGATTCCTGCGGATGGTGCAGCCTGTCACTGCTGATGGACAAATGAAGCCAAGACAGTTATGAACAAGTGAACCTATCCGTCGTGAAACAGCCTTCACAAGAGCATAAAATCAATCGGTTGATATCGTGACGATGCTGCCTCTTAAACAAGCTTATTTAGTCCTTGTTTTGTTTTTATTACAAGAATGTTCGTAAAGGCAGAGATGTTGATTCGTTTGGTTTGGTTACTTTAGAACAATTGAAGAGAAGTTCCCATTTCTCCCAAGTCAGGTTATATAGTTCTAGTCAGCTTATTTTTGCAGCAAGCAGGCAAAAACTACGGGAACGACAGAAGCTGCCACAGTTTAAAAAAAATTTTTCTCTATTTAAACGTGCAGGCGAGTAACCCGAGGCACTTCGGCAGAAGAGCCTCCCACCCGCCCTCCCCCTCTAACCTAAATAATAAGACCCGTTGCGGCAAGCAGGTAAGTGCTGCGTTTTGCTTGTTTGGTTTCTTTACATTTAGTTTTTTTTTTAAGAAAGCTAGCTTTTTAGAGGGATGGCAGTGCAGGCAGTGCAATGTTCCTCTTGCAACATGTATGAGGTGAGGGAAGCCATTAGCGTCCCTGCTGAGTACACTTGCAAGAAGTGCACCCATCTCCAGCTCCTCCAAGCCCGTGTTAGGGAACTGGAGCTGGATTTGGATGAACTGCGGATCATTCGGGAGGCAGAGAGGGTCATAGATCAGAGCTTTAGGGAAGTAGTTACTCCGAAAGTTCAAGATACATGGGTGACAGTGAGGGAGAGTGGGAGGAGGAAGCCAGTGCAAGGACCCCCTGCGGTCATTCCCCTCAAGAACAAGTATACCGTTTTGGATACTTGTGGGGGAGATGACTTACCAGGGGCAAACAACGAGGTTCAGGCCTCTGGCACGGAGCCTGGCCCCGTTGCTCAGAAGGGAAGGGTGGAGAAAGGTAGAGCGATAGTTCTTGGGGACTCGATAGTGAGGGGTACAGACAGACGGTTTTGTGGGGGCGACAGTGACTCACGTTTGGTATGTTGCCTCCCAGGTGCAAGGGTACGTGAAGTCGCTGATCGTGTTTTCCGGTCCTTAAGGGGGAGGGGGAGCAGCCCCAGATCGTGGTCCACGTTGGCACCAACGATATAGGTAGGGAGAGGGGTGAGGATGTCAGACAGGCTTTCAGGGAGCTAGGTTGGAAGCTCCGAGTTAGAACAAACAGAGTTGTAGTCTCTGGTTTGTTACCCGTGCCACGTGATAGAGAGTCGAGGAATAGGGAGAGAGAGCAGTTAAATGCGTGGCTACAGGGATGGTGCAGGAGGGAGGGATTCCGGTTTCTAGACAACTGGGGTTCTTTCTGGGGAAGGTGGGACCTCTATAAAAAGGATGGTCTACACCTGAACCTGAGGGGCACCAGTATCCTTGGGGGGAGGTTTGCTAGTACTCTTTGGGAGGGTTTAAACTAACTCCGCCGGGTCATGGGAACCTGGACTGTAGCTTTAGGGTACAGGACCTTGAGTGTAGGGAGGTTATGAATAATGCAGCGATCTCGAAGGAGGGTGTCTGTAAACAGAAGGGTGGATTGAAGTGTGTATACTTCAATGCCAGAAGTATAAGAAATAAGGTAGGTGAACTTGCAGCGTGGGTTGGTACCTGGGACTTCGATGTTGTGGCCATTACATAGACGTGGGTAGAACAGGGACAAGAATGGCTGTTGCAGGTTCCAGGGTTTAAATGTTTTAGTAGGATCAGACATGGGGGTAAAAAAGGGGGAGGTGTGGCATTACTTGTCAAAGATAGTATTACAGCAGTGGAATGGACGATGGAAGAGGACTTGCCATCTGAGGTAGTTTGGGCTGAGGTTAGAAATAGGAAAGGTGAGGTCACCTTGTTAGGTGTTTTCTACAGGCCTCCTAATAGTCCTAGAGAAGTAGAGGATAATATTGCGAGGATGATTCAGGAAAAGAGTGAAGGTAGCAGGGTGGTTGTTATGGGGGACTTTAACTTGCCAGATATTGGCTGGGAGAGCTATAGCTCGAGTTCATTAGATGGGTCGGTGTTTGTCCAATGTGTACAGGAGGGTTTCCTGACACAATATGTAGACAGGCCAACAAGAGGTGAGGCTATACTGGATTTGGTTCGAGGTAATGAACCAGGCCAGGTGTTAGACTTGGAGGTAGGTGAGCACTTCGGGGACAGTGACCACAACTCGGTGACTTTTACTTTAGTGATGGAGAGGGATAAGTGTGTGCCGCAGGGCAAGAGTTATAGCTGGGGGCAGGGAAATTATGATGCAGTGAGGCATGACTTAGGATGTGTGGATTGGAAAAACAGGCTTCAAGAGAAGAACACTAATGAGATGTGGGGATTGTTCAAGGAGCAGCTACTACGTGTCCTCGATAAGTATGTACCAGTCAGGCATGGTGTAAAGGGCCTTGTGAGGCAGCCGTGGTTTAGTAAGGAATTGGAATCCCTTGTGAAAGGGAAGAAGGCGGCATATGTAAAGATGAGGCGTGAAGATTCAGTTGGGGCAATAGAGAGTTATAAGGTAGCCAGGAAGGATCTAAAGAGAGAGCTAAGAGAAGCGAGAAGGGGACATGAAAAGTCTTTAGCTGGTAGGATTAGGGAAAACCCAAAGGCTTTCTATAGGTATGTCAGGAATAAAAGGATGACTAGGGTAGGTATCGGTCCAGTCAAGGATAGTAGTGGGAAGTTGTGTGTGGAGGCGGAGGAGATTGGAGAGACACTAAATCAATACTTTTCATCAGTATTCACTCAGGAACAGGACACTGTTGCTGATGTGAATATGGAGTCACAAATGATTAGAATGGATGGCCTGGAAATATGCAGGGAAGAGGTTCTGGGAATATTGGAGAGGATGAAAATAGATAAGTCTCCTGGGCCTGATGGCATTTACCCTAGGATCCTATGGGAAGCTAGGGAGGAGATAGCAGAGCCATTGGCCTGGATTTTTATGTCGTCATTGTCAACGGGAATAGTACCAGAGGACTGGAGGATAGCGAATGTGGTCCCCTTGTTCAAGAAAGGGAGTAGGGATAGTCCTAGTAACTATAGGCCAGTGAGTCTGACTTCAGTGGTGGGCAAAGTCTTAGAGAGAATGGTAAGGGATCAGATTTATGAACATCTGGATAGGAATAACGTGATCAAGGATAGCCAGCATGGTTTTGTGAAGGGCAGGTCGTGCCTCACAAACCTTATTGAGTTCTTTGAGAAGGTGACTAAGGAAGTGGACGAAGGTAAAGCAGTAGATGTTGTGTATATGGATTTTAGTAAGGCGTTCGATAAGGTTCCCCATGGTAGGCTAATGCTAAAACTACGGAGGTATTGCATTGAGGATACATTAGAGGTTTGGATTAGGAATTGGCTGGCTGGAAGGAGACAGAGGGTAGTAGTTGATGAACTATGTTCATCTTGGAGTGCAGTTACTAGCGGTGTACCACAAGGATCTGTTTTGGGACCATTGCTTTTTGTTATCTTTATAAATGATCTAGAGGAAGGGCTTGAAAGCTGGGTAAGCAAGTTTGCGGATGACACAAAAGTCGGTGGAGTTGTGGATAGTGAGGAAGGAAGTGGTAGGTTACAGCGGGATATAGATATGTTGCAGAGCTGGGAAGAAATGTGGCAAATGGAATTCAATGTAGCTAAGTGTGAAGTCATTCACTTTGGTAGGAGTAACAAGAAGATGGATTACTGGGCTAATGGTAGGCTACTTGGTAGTGTGGATGAGCAGAGGGATCTTGGTGTCCATGTACACAGATCTCTGAAAGTTGCCACCCAGGTAAATAGTGCTGTGAGGAAGGCATATGGTGTACTGGGCTTTATTGGTAGAGGAATTGAGTTCCTGAGTCCTGAGGTCATGTTGCAACTGTATAAGACTCTGGTGCGGCCTCATCTGGAGTATTGTGTGCAGTTTTGGTCGCCATACTATAGGAAGGATGTGGAGGCATTGGTACGAGTGCAGAGGAGGTTTACCAGGATGTTGCCTGGAATGGTAGGAAAATCTTATGAGGAAAGGCTGAGGCACTTGGGGCTGTTCTCATTGGAGAAGAGAAGGTTTAGGGGAGATTTGATAGAGGTGTATAAGATGATTAGGGGTTTAGATAGGGTCGACACTGAGAACCATTTACCGCTAATGGAGTCAGGTGTTACTAGGGGACACAGCTTTAAATTAAGGGGTGGTAGGTATAGGACAGATGTTAGGGGTAGATTCTTTACACAGCGGGTTGTGAGTTCATGGAATGCCCTGCCAGTAGCAGTGGTGAACTCTCCTTCTTTATGGTCATTTAAGCGGGCATTGGATAGGCATTTGGAAGTTATTGGGCTAGTGTAGGTTAGGTAGGATTCGGTCGGCGCAACATCGAGGGCCGAAGGGCCTGTACTGCGCTGTATCTTTCTATGTTCTATGGTCCAAGGCTTCAACAGAGTTCTTGTCTGAAGTTTCGCACTGCAATCACTTCTGCATATTAAACTTCGTGTTTGAATTACGTTTTGCTAAGGGTTGTATTTATGGGATGCTGCTGGGATTGGAACATCTTCGTTTAATTGTGATACTATTGTTTCCTTTGCGAATAAATTATTTTAAATTCTGTTTTAAAATTTCGTGTTTCAGTCGTAGTGATTGAATCAATTCTGTTTCATGTAAAGTTGATTATTTTCCATAGCTGCATCACTCTTGGAATATGCACTCTACATCGGCCTTTATAATAACTAAAGAATGGTGTCTGTGGTACCTTCTTTTTAACAGTCTGGTTTGATCCATAATTAACAGGGGACTCTTGGAAGGATTTGGTTACGATTTCAATTTCGGATAAGGATTTCTGGGCTCAAATGTAATGAATGGTAAGCTTTGGTGTCTTTCGTTGTGGGCGCTACATTCGTTTGATTCAAGAGTATTTTGGCTCTTTCAATCACTCCGAACATTCTGGGTTGTAGTAATAGCTGGAGATGGACTTACCACATGCTTGGGAAAACGACAGGCAATTACAGCAGTAGCTAAGCATTTAAATTTGCAGGAAACGTCATTTAGACTTTCAGAATTGACTAATATCCAATTGAAAATGAAGAAGGTTGTGTTAGAGGCAAAAAATAGCAGTTAGACAGAAACGTCGCATGGAAAGTACTGAGAATTTCAAAAATTCACCACCTGAAGCACTGAGAATTCGTGGAAGAGACAAGAGTTAAAACAGCAAGCTAAGAAGCTGAAATGGTTGATAAATACGAGTGGGTTTATAAACCAAAGTTTAGGTTTGAGCAAATTTCAGTCCGTAAACGATAGAATTGTGGAACAGAGAAATCCTCACATGGTCAGTGAAAAGTAGATCTCAGTGGAAGCCATAAATACTATTTACATGGGAAAAGGAAACTGCTAACGGGGTAAGAGATGTTAAAAGTCTCCAGTGTTTTCACTGCAATAAAGTAGACCATATGTTAATTGGGTGGAAGAAAGACTGGGAAGACAGATGTAGGAAAACATTCTAAGATGGATAGTATTGTTATAGTGGTGAAGGAAATCACAGTGGAAGCAAAAAAGCTGTATACGACTGTACAACCTTATTTGAGGTTAGTTTAGGAGCACGTGCAATATATTCTTAAACCATTTACTTAAGAAGGGAAGGTTTAGTTGAATAGGTCAGGAGCAGCAGGTAAAGAGTTTACAGTATGAAAAGATACAGAATCGAGTCATTCTTTGATGTTGAGAGATGAGGAGATATGTAAGGATTATTGCCAGAAAAAAGAGCTGGTACATGGAATTCACGGTCAGACAACACCTAATCAACTATGTAGAGTGAGGTTAGAGTTTCCAATGAGAAGTGCAGAAGTGGTGGTTAAGTACGGGAAAAACTCTCTGCTCCAGGAATGCGATTTGTCCTGGGTAATGATATAGCTAGGCAATTGGTCGAAGTGCTGCCTACTGTGTTTGAAACGCTAATAGAAAATTAGGCAACAATGGCATTTCAGGAAGCATTTCCTGGGATTTTTCCCTGGCTGTGATGTGAGCAGATGACAAAGTTATGTATTGAAACAAGAGGCAAATCAATGAGCAAGGAGAAGAAATTTGAAGTAGAATTATCGGACACCACATTTCATTAACTAATTGAGATAAGACAGGAACAGATGAAGGACAAGGTAAATATTATAACTCGGAGAATTTAACTGACATACATTCAAACCATTAAAAACTTAAACCTTGTTTTGATCAGAAAGCATACACGCAAAAAGAATCTGAATGTATCCCTGTCTGCTAGTATCTTCAATATCAAATCTTCGTGATGAAATAGAGACCATCACATGTTCAGGAAAATGGGAAATGGTTGGAAGTTCGTCAGGTCGTATTGGCATTGTGTCATAGGAAGGAGCTGTTCCGGATGGCGCATGAACTCCGAGTAGCACGTCATTTACAGGTGACAAAAACTTAAGCTAAAATGCAAAAACTGCTGGCCTGGACTGCATAAGGATATAGTTGAATTTTGCCAGACATGTCACACATATCAGGTATTTTGAAGACCTCAGACAGTAGTGAAGGCTTCACCATGGATATCCATTACTGTATTTAAGTAACCTTTTGCAAGAGTCTTAATTGGTTTGATGGGACTCTTCATGCAAATAAAACGTGGAATCAGTATTCGTTCATAATAATGAATTTGTCCACTAGAATTCAAAAGGCTCTTCCGTTCTGCAATCTCAGAGCTTGAAAGAGTTGTGGAAGAGTTACTTTTTTTTTCACTAGATACAGACTAACCACAGAGGTACAATCAGATCGGGGACAATCGTTGCATCAAAATTACACAAAGGAGTATGGACAGCTTAGGAATAACACAGTTCAAATCCACTTCATACCATCCAGAGATGGAGCGAGTGGGAAAAATCTAATGGGACCTCGAGAAGTAGCCACTGTGAAAAAAGAGGTTTCCTGTTTCAACAGTGGTCTTGCCAGAAATTTCACTCTGAAACCTGTCCCGCCTGTGAGAACCTGCGTTTGAATTTACATTTTGCCAATGGGTATGTTTATAGAATGTTACGGAGAACAGAACAGTTCTCCTAATTTGTGATATCTTGTCAGTGGGGTTTTGAAGTAAGTTATTCTAAATTCTGTTTTATTATGTTTGTGTTTCATTCATAATGTTTAAATAAATTCTGCTTTGTTTTGACCCGGTAGCTGCATCAGTCCTGGAGCATCCAATCTACATCTGCATTTACAAAATAAAGGTTATTGTGTAGTCTACATTCTTAAAATGTGTGGATGTGTTCTGGCCTGGTCCATAATAATAAAGGCAATATTTAGTCATTAGATGCAGGCATTGGTTGAAAAAAGACACCATTCATTGTTCATCCCTTATAGCCCTGCGGGCTTTTCGGAGTGAAAAATATGACGTGTATAAATTAGATGACATAAGTACCATAGACTTTCTTCTCATCAGGACGATAATGAGGTAGATATTTCCTCTTTTCATTAAATTATTTGAATGTGATAACCAGGGTAAGATTCGAATGTGCGCCCTCAGAACATGAATTTTGCTGGTCATGGACTAAGAGTAATAGTTTCACCATCCAGTCACTATGCATTTAGTGAACCATAGCAGGCATGTCCCACAATGAACAATCGACATCATTCTGAAACGGTTTCTGCTTTGTTTGAAGAAAATAACAATGAGACTTTATTCTTTCAAAACCATCACATGTGAATGGAAATCCATCAATGACATATCACCGATCAGATCTTTTCTGCAGTGGGTAGATTTCCCCAGGGGGAATGTCCAGCATTCATTGCGTCGAGTTTGCTCACCAGTGATTGAAAGAATTATTGTACAAATCACGTGGCATTTGTCTGATCTCACATTGCGACAGGTGTGCACGATATTGGTGTGATAGGCGTCAGTGGAAGTGTTTGATGTGTGACAATTGTTAGACATGTTCACCTCTGTCAACTTCTATTTTCATAGCATTACAGCTTAGCATCAATTCTCAATGCAAATCTACCACCTCACTGAATATGAACAATGATATACAGTAATCTGCAGCATATTCCCAAACCACGAACGCTTCCATCTGGAAGGATAAGATCACTAGATATATGTGAACACCCCTTCCCTGCAACTTCATCTCGAAGCTGCTCACTGCCCTGAAGTGGAAATATGTCGGTGGTTCTTAAACTGTCGCTTGTTCAAAAATCCTTGAATTCCCTCCTTGACAGTATGTCAAGGGTCTTTCTGCAGCACACGCACTGCTGCCTTTCAAGAAGGAGCGCAGCCTCACAATCAAGGATGACAACTTGGGATCGGCTAAAAATGGCAGACCGGGAGGGACTGACAAAGTGCCATGACTGAAGAGGAATGGAGGATTCCTGAAACATTAATGCTGTGGTTTCAGAGGAGTGACTTTGTGGAATGTCATCGAGTTATAACTATTATGCTGTACGGCATGGATAGAGATGTACAATCCAACTCGTTCCTGCCGACCTGACATTGTAAACTGATCTAGATCCAGTTGTCAATATTTGGCCGATGTCCCTCTGATCACTTCCTATTCACATCACTATCCAGATGCATTTTAAAACTTAGCCTTGACAATTTCTTCTCGCATTCCGTACACACAGAACCCTCATTCTGCAAAACAAGTTGCCTGTTAGGTCCCTACTAAATCTGTCCTATTTCACCAGAGCTCTCCACCCTCTAGTTGTGGGAGTTCGCTACCCTGGGTGGTAAAAAAAGTTCTCTATTCACTGCATCTATGCCTGTCATGTTTTTATCCACTTTTATATAATCACCCTCAGCCTCCGACAGAAAATCAAAACCACAGCCTATTCATTCTCTCCAGATAGGTCAAAAAGTCCAACGCTGTCAAAATTCTTGTCAATTTATTTCGGAGCTCATTCCAGTTTCACAAATTCTGTGATGGCGAGAAGACCAGAATTTTATGCTTTATTCCTACGTGGACTCCCCAATTCCCTGAAAAGCTGCAACATGACCTCCCAACAGTTACACTCAATGCACTGCCCAATGAATGGAACCGTACTAAATACCTTTTTTGCCATCCTTGTAAATACAACCTTACTTTTGTGGAATAGTGGAACTGCACCCCAAGGTTTATTTGTTCAGTAGCATTCCTGGGACTTCACCAATAAGTTAACACGTCCTGCCCTGATTTGCCTTTCAGAAATGCAACTGACCAGACATTTCCCTAAATTAAACTCACTCTACCACTCCTTACACTCCTTAGCCAACATTCTGATCTGATCAAGGTCCCGTTGTATTCCACCATACCATCAATTTTCGCATATTCTGCAAACTTACTAGACAATCCATATATTGTTCACTTCTATATCAATTACGTAAATGACAAAATAAAATCTATCATCGTTCCTTATGGCACAGCGCTGGTCACGGGCCTCGAACCTGAAAAGTAATCTTCTGCCATTACATTCCATCTCCTACCTTGAGCTCGTTCTAACTTCAGTTGGCTAATTGTACAATTATTGCATATGACATAACCTTGCTAAAGCGTCTATCATGTGGAAATTTAACGAAGGCCGGACTAACCTCCACATAGAGTAGGTCGGCCTTCCTCAATCTGCCTTCATCATTACTTCTAGAAAAATTCATGCAAGTTAATGATACACGATTTCCTCCTCACAGATCCATACTGTCTCTCCATAACCAGGTGCTGTCTTTACAAAAATATGCAAATCCTGTCCTGCAGGAGTCCGTCCAACCACATGCCCACCAATCATGTCACTTCAATCGGTCTATTGTTCCCTGGCTTTTCCTGACCACAGTTTTTCTTAAAATACAAAAAAAATTTAGACAACATCCATTGTTCTGACATCTCATCCGTGACTATTGATGATACAAGTAACTTAACAAGTGGCCCAACAATAAGTTCTTTAGCTTCCTACAAATTTCTAGAGTACACTTGATCAGGTCCACGGGATTTATCCTTTTTTGGTTCGTTTTACGCGCCCAACAAATCATCTATATGATACGGACATTTTTTTCAAGATGTTACTGTTTATTTCCCAATTTTCCACCTTCCTTATCCTTATTCACAGAAGACACTAAAGCAAAACTCACATTCATTTTCACCCCATTTCCTGAAATTCCACACATACATGACCTTGCTGATGCTAACGTTCCCCTATTCTCTCCCCAGTTACCCTTTCGTCCTTAATGCGTTTACAGAATACACTTGGATTCTCCTTAAAACTGTTTGCCTAAGCCGTCTCATGTCCCCTTTCTGTTGTCTTGAGTTCCCTCTCAAATATATTCTTCTCGCGTTTCACTCAAAACTTACCTATTTCCTCACCTTGGGCTTCCATTTTCGCCTTCACCAAAACCTCAATTTCTCCAGTCATCCGACATGCCAGTTGCCTACCAACCTTGCCCTTCAACAGGAATATACTGTATTTGGACTAGCGTTATCACATTTCTGAAGTCTTCCCATTTACCATGCAACCATTTATTTTTTTAATATCTGCACCAGCGCCATTCTCTTTCAACCCACACACACCACATCAGATTTTCGAAGTTTAGATTAGATTATTTACGGTGGGGAAACAGGACCTTTGCGCCAACAAGTCCACACTGACCCGCCGAAGTGCAACCCGCCCAAACCCGTTCCCCTACATTTACACCTTCACCTAACACTACGGGCAATTTAGCATGGCCAAGTCATCTAACCTGCACATTATTGGAGCAGCCAGAGCAACCCAAGCAGACACGGGGAAAATGTGCGAACTCCACACAGGGAGCCGCCTAAGGCGAGAAATGAACCCGAATCTCTGACCCTTTTAGGCAGCAGGGCTAACAACTGTGCCACCGTGCCACCCACAAGTTGTTGCTTAATACCGCCAAAATTGGCACTCTTCCAGTTTATAATCTTAACTTTCAGCTCCAGCCTATCATTTTCTATCACTGTTTAAAATTAGTAGAATTATGATCACTGGCTACAAAATGCTTCTCTACTGACGCACCATTCACCTGCCTTTCCTGGTTATCCAAGCGTAGTGTATTTTTTCTTCCTTTCTATTAGGCACATCCATCTACTGATGCAGCAATGTTTCTAATGTTACCACTCCATCCAATCCTTTACACTGTGGTAATCCAACTCTATTTTGACGAAGCTGCCCTTTTAAAAAGGTTATTTTCCCCTTGTTGTCTTTCCAAGATGGAAACATAAAGGCAGAGGTTCCAAAATGTCTGAAAAGTAACTACGTGAAAATAGTACCAGGGGAGTGGCCATTCCGATATTTCAGATTTTCTTTCGAGGTTTGTTTTGTTTTAGCGCAGCAGATAATGACCTGCTGGTGTCAGAGAAACAGTTACAGTGAGAAGATGTTCTTTGCTTCAGCAAAGGATTTAGCTCAACTTTTCTTCTTTGAAAAATTCCCTGCCTTTAAGAACCTCTCTTTGAATGTAGCTTTAGTCAAGGGCTATATTTGTAGGATGAGTCGGGAATCGGAACAGGTGCGATAGAGTCGGTTGGATTGTCAAATAATTAAGTTTTCTAAATACTGTTTTTTTTTTGTTCGCGTTTCATCTGCAGCGTTTAAACAAACTCTATTTTATATAAAGCTGATTGTTTTGAGCAGCCACATCACTCCTGGAGTGTCCAGTTTAGTTTTCCTAGTGTTAGAATTTGTTATGAACCACAAAAGACCTGTTCAAATATTACAGAAAGGTAGCCAAGACTCTTAATTTTTATGATGCAGAAGATATATTCAGGGAATGATGCAGCTGTTCCCACTCCCCTTTTAGAATATTCTGCACTGTCTCCAAGATATCCTTGATTCTCGTAGCAGGGGTCAACCTACCATTCTGATTTTTCAACCAAAGAAGCGTTGATCTGTGCATCTGGGTAGAGAGTCCCCGATCGCAATTCATCGCTTTAAAGCTGATATTTCACTTGCATCTGGAACTGGGGGCTGTTAGGAAGATAAGTAAATCATGTATAAAGCTTGCTCCGTGAGTCTCCGGCCTCCATTTTATTTGCAACAGCAAGGACCGGGGGCTGCAGGCAAGTTAAATAAATTGCATAAAATGCTTAGCTCGTGAGTCATCAGCCTCCATTTTATTTTGTAGCGGGATAAGTGAAGAGGAAGACGGGAGCTGCTGGGAAGGTGAAGTAAATTGTACAAAACGCTGACGTCGTGTATAGGCGGAGTGCATGCTGAGCATGACCAGACACAGGACGGCTGAGTAGGTGAGGTAATGTACTTGGACGGTTGAGTTACCCGTAACACTAATTCGATAGTGTCTCCCACACATACTCCTCCTCTAACCAATAAAACGTTTCTATGCACCGAGTTGCTAAGGTTACTAGATTTTAATCCGGTAGTCGTTTTGGGAATTCAGAACAGTGGAAATGGATGTTAGGGCAGTTAAATGCTCCCAGGTTGCAAGTTCCATGATGTCTTATGTCGTAGTCTTGGAATTCCTAAAGGGAGTATAGGGTGCAGCCCCACGTCATGGTCAACATACGTACCAACGACATATGTTGGCAAATGAATGGGGATGTAACGCAGAAATTCAGCGATCTAGGGTGGAAGCGTAAAGTTTGAAAAACAAAATAGTTATCTCTGGTTTGTTGCGTGTGCCACGTGTTAAAGAGGCAAGGCGAGAGAACAGTTGAACACGTGGCTTCAGAGATGGTGCAGAATGGAGAGATTCAGAAACCTCGATGGTTAGGGTTCATTCTGGAGCAATGGGATCTCGACATAGGGGATGTTCTACACATGAATCAGAGGAATACCAATATTTTGGGAGTGGGGATGTGGCAGTAGGTATGCCAATGTTTTTGTGTCAGGATTTAAATAAATTCAGGAGTGGGGTCGAAACTGGAATTGTAGCTCCAATGTACAGGAGGTTGAGAATAGTGATTTCAGAAATAATGCTTCAGGATCCCAGGAGTGCACCGGTAGGCAGGACGATGGTTTGACTTCAACGCAAGGAGCATCCAGAATAAGGTGGGTAAAATTGTAGCAGAGGTCGTTAACTGGAACTTTGATTTTGTGACCACTTCGGAGACATGGATAATGCGGGGACAGTAAATATTGTCATAAGTTCTGGGGTTGAGATGCTTCAGTAGGAACATGGAAGGTGGTAAAAGAGGGGGAGGTGTGGAGTTGTTAGTCAAGGACAGTATTACGGTGGCAGAAAGAATGTTTGATGAGAACTTGTCGACTGTGGTACTTTGGACTGAGCAAGAAACCGGAAGGGAGATGTAACCCTGTTGAACGTTTTCTGTAGGGCTCTGAAATGTTGCGTAGATGTAGAAGAAATGATCAGAAATATGTGTCAGTGAAATGAAAGTATCAGCGTAGATATTATGGGGGTCATTAACGTTTCTAATATTAACTGGAAATGCGAGAGTTCGAGTACCTGAGATGGGTCAGTTTTTGTCCAAATTGTGCTGGAGGATTTCCGACCACATTCTGTAGATAGACCAACAAGAGTCGAGGCCACATTGGAATTGGGACTGGATGATGAACCGCACCAGGTGTTTACTTTGGACGTAGATGAGCTCTTGAAGGAAGTGATCACAGTTCAGTTAAGTTTACTTTAGTGATAAAAAGGGACACGTTCGTACAGCAGAGAAAAAAACTTTTAGCTGGAGGATAGGGAATTATTATGTCATAAGCGAAGGGTTAGGATGCATATGATGGGAAATGAAACTGCAGGGGATGAGCACAATTGAAACTTGGAGTTTGTTCAAGGAACAACTGTTACGTGTCCCTGTTAAGTATATACCAGGCAATCAGGGAGGAAGTGGTCGAGCTAGGTTTACTAAAGATTTTAACATCTTTATATCTTGTCAAGAGGAAGAACGAGGTTTACGTAAAGAGGAGGCGTGAAAGACCAGTGAGGGAGCTTCAACATAATAGGTTAGCCAGGAAGTACCTGAAGAGAAAGCTGAGAAGAGCCAGGAGGGGACATGAGAAGTGTTTGTTGGGAACGATCAAGGAAAACGCTAAAGCTTTCTACAGGATTGTCAAGAATAAAAGAATGAGTTTTGCAAGATGAGGGCCTGTCAAGGACAATGATGAGAACTTGTGCGTGGAGTCTTAAACCATAGGTGAGGCATTAAATGAAAATGAGACAGGACATTAGACGAGACTGAATAGTTTCATAAGGAGGAGGTGTGAGCAACACTGGAAAGTGTGAAAATAGATAAGTCCCCTTGTGCACATGGGATTTATGTTAGGATTCTCTGGGAAGGAAGGGAGGAGGTTGCAAACCATTTGACTTTATGTTTAAGTCGTCATTGTCTGCAGTGATCGTGCCATAAGGCGGGATGATAACAAATGCTGTCCGTTGATCAAGAAAATGAGTAGTGGCAACTCTGGTAATTATAGACCAGCAAGCATTAAATCGATTGTGGGTAACTTGTTGGAAACGAGTCTCAGAGGTACGATTTATAATCATCTGTGGAGCAACAGTTTGAATAAGGATAGTTAACATGGTTTTGTGAAGGGTGGTTCGTACCTCACGAAGAGTATTGAGTATTTTGATAAGGTGACCTAACAGATGGATGAGGTACTGCCCTTGATGTGGTGTATATGAGTTTCAGTAATGCTATTGCCGGAAATATGGAGGCATGGGGTGATGGCTCGCTGAAACAAGGAAGAGGGTGATGCTTGATGGGAAATGTTCTTGTCACAGTTCCATTACTAGTGGTGTACTGCTAGGGTTTGTCTTGGGAGCCACCGCTGTTTTTCATATTTATAAATAACTAGATGAATGCGTAGAAGGATGGGTTAGTGAATTTGTGAATGACAATAATGTTGTTGAAATTGTGGACAGTGCAGAAAGACGTTGCAGGTTACAGAGGGAGATAGATAAGCTGCAGAGTCATGTGGATGACCAAAGGCATCTTGGTGTCTGTATGCATAGATTCCTGAATTTGCCAACCAGGTTGATAGGGCTGGTAAGAAAGCGGACACTTTTCTTGGTAGAAGGATTGAGTTTCAGAGCCATGAGATCATGTTGCAGCTCTGCGAAACTCTGGTGTCGCCACCCTCGGTGTGTTGTATACAGTTCTGTTAGGTGCATTACAGGAAGGACTTGGAAGCTTTGGAAAAGGTGTAGAGGTGATTTATTATCATGTTGCCATTACGTGAATGACTTGCGAGCGAAGGCAGAGGTTAAGGGGTGTCTTAATGCAGGCATACAAGTTGATCAGAGGAATACATAAATTGGAAAGTAAGATTATTTTCCTTGGATGGTGATAACGAACATGCAGGGACATAGTTTTAAACATAGGGGTGAAAGATATAGGACAGATGTCAGAGGTAGGTTCTTTCCTTAGAGAGCAGTAAGGTCGTGGAATGCACTGCCTGCAACAATAGTAGACTGGGCAACTTTCAGGCATTTAAATGGTTATTACAGAAATATATGAATAGCAGTGAAATACTGTAGGTTAGATAGCCTTCAGATTGGTTACACAGGTTGGTATAAAATCGAGGGTTGAACGTCCTATACTGTGTTGTATTCTGCTCTGTTCTCTGTTCAAAATTCGGTGAAAGAAAGTAGACTGTATAAATTTCAGAGACAGTAAATAAGTTGGTTCTCCTCATTGTTTATTGCATTTAAAGACTCGATTGAATGGACAGCTCAGCAAGTTCTTCCATTGCTCTCTGAACTTCGTCTGAGTCACGGCGTAAATACAAGTGTTTGTGCAGCAACTCAGAAGCTGCAGCATGAAACCGATTTCACGTACAATGTCAGGTATCCAAATGAAATTGTGGCCGAAGAAATACATGTGTCTCCACACAGAATAAATCATTAGCATTGTCCATAATACTACAAAATTCCCTGAGATAACAAATAATATGATGATTGCTTTCCTTCGATTCTCCAACTCTGCATCTCTGGGTTTCTCCTTGTTGCTGTGAGCCCGGAGTCTCCTACGGGCTCGGCTGCTGACTACAATGCTTCTAACAGTAAATGTGTTTAGAAGCAGGATCAGAATAAAAGGTAAGCATGGAGTTAAAATGTATTGTAGGAACTCGATTATTGTCCATGTTAGTGAAAAATGATCATTTCTTACCTGACAAAACATTGGCGAATTCTGAAGTGTGTACTGTCGTGTGAACATCAAAAACCAGAAAATGTTCTCCATAAAGCTCACCAGTGTTATGCCTGCCAGAAGGGTAACCGCTGATTTCTTTGTGCAAAAAGTATTTTTCAAATTGTGACTAGAAATCGCCACAAATCGATCGAAAGTGAAAGCGACTGTGAACCAAACTGAACAGTCTGTCACTGTGTAAACCAGTGCTGCATGAATATTACACAACGGAAGTGTCTTCAGGAATAAAAAGTGTTCCCGATAAACAATTGGAATATGCCTCAATACCAAGTCGAAAATAATCACTAATAGATCTGACGTTGACATTGCTACCAGGTAGACAGTGACACATTTCGAAAGGTTACATTTTCCCCGAAAGAGAATCAGAATTGTAAAGATGTTAACTACAGGGAAGAGAAAGAGAGTACAATGATTAGGCTAGTATCAAAATGAATACTGGCTTTGTATAATCTTTGAGATGGGCAGATGGCTGACTTTATCCTGAAATGCAAGTCCTGCCTTGTCTGATTTCCCCAGATAGATTTCCCTTCTCCTTTAAATTATCACAGTGAATGGAGTTGTGATTTCGGATAAATGCAAGCGGCGTTTAGGTCTGTCCTGTTAGACATGTGTGGGTGTCAGTGAATCCTTCTTCTCCAAACCAAGCAAGATAAAGAATATCAATTTTTAATGGCAGAGCTCATCATATTCTTTACACAATGATTCTGAAATACAAACAGACAAGTGAATTGTCTCCCTCATCCCATCCTCCTTGGTAATTTTGTTTAGGAAGGTCTAATTTCAGTTTTAGTGAGGTTAGTAATGTTAAATGCTTGGAGCTGTGTATCTGATGTTCTTTCAGTCGGGGATGATGACTCTTCGGAAAAATGACTTCATTTCTCCAGTTTCAATGAAGCTCAGAATCATTGGACGTTGAGGATCAATTTGAGTTTCCCTTGCTGTTCTAAGGTTTTTTTTTGCCTTATCAGTCTGCACGGTTTTAAATTATGAAAGGAACTGCGCGAGGCATTGTTTTTTTCGGCAATGATTTCTGGAGGAATCCTGCATGTTTTGAAAGCAAGTAACCTGCCACTCAGGGGATCAACTGCCTGCAAAACTGTAGGTTCCAGTAGTAGTTGAAGTGTAGCTTTCAGATGAATCGGTGCACGTGATTTGTTTCTAAATGGAGGTTTCAATGGCGAAAGGGGCGTGGTTGGTCCCAGGACCACTGTCCAATTGTAAATCACAAATGCGTTTTGCCTGCAAATAATTATGTGATTGTTTGTCAGGTAGTGGAACAGCCTGAGCATCTCGAGAAGATGCAGAAAAGCCATCAGCTCCCTGTGGTCTTTCCATTAAAAAACTTGTTACGTCCGAATAAGTCAAGTTTACCTTCACAACTTCAATTTCCATAAGTTTAATTGATAAATCAGAGACGCCCTCCAAATCAATGCTCACATCACAAGATCTGCAGCATCTGCCCAAATGTATACTGACCCTCCGAAGATTAATCCACACCCATTCCCCTACACTTATAACTTGAGAGCGTTATAGAAGATGCGTACTAATCAGCACAATAATCATCACAATGCTCATCCTTTGAACAGAGTCCACTGACCTGAGTTGTCAGGGTTCCCTCTGTCCATAATATCCATCATTTGTTTTTAATCTTCCTCTGAACGTGCAAATGATTAATAAATGAAAACGTGACAAATGTTTCGGCTTTTAATTGGAAATGCATTTCTTCAAGGATTAGAATTGTTTACTCGCAGGGTGAATCGATTTATGGACAATATTTAGTCACAAATTGTTCCGTTCAGAAACCTGTTCCTTTTTTTCTGCTGCCATGGATGGAAACAACAATAAAATTAGGGAACTCTGGAGAACGTGGTGACTCGGTGATTAGAATTGCCGCCTCATAGCACCAATATTCCGGGTTTAATGCCAGGCTTGGGCAATTGGCTGTGTGAAGTTTGCAAATTCTCCACTTTGTGTGCATGAGTTTCCTGTGGGTGCTCCGATTTCCTCCCACAATCGGAACGTATGCAGGCATTGTGAATTGGCCATGCTAAATTGCGCATGGTGTCGGTTTAGCTGCATTAGTCAGGGGTAAATGAAGAAGAACAGGGTAGGGGACTGCATCTGAGTGGGTAACTCCTTGGACTGTCGGTGTGGACTGTACAAATCGTACACTAGCAGGATTGATTCACAGCACATTACCCTCGTGAGATGTTAAGTCTTTTTGGATTACCAACACAGGAATTGCCTGGTGAGGTATTGCATAGAATGTGACAGTGCATGCCATATTTGGATGTGAAATAATTTGGCTTTGGTTCATCTTTTCCTGATCTGCAAAGTTTGAATTCAGTACAGCAAGTACCTTGCGATAGTTGCTGTATAAGAAAACGTGAAGTTGAAGTGTTGATCGTGCATAAATGAGAGCCACTTTTGCAAGTTGGCCAATGTTATAGCGCATTACTAGAGACTGGATTCAGCAAAGGCCTGACAGGGAATCTCTGTAGCAAATTAGCTGCGGATGAGGAGAAATGTGGCTATGATATGGACGGTTTAATAAGCAAGATTATTAAAAGACAGGGGACGTGCTGGAAATTCAGTGAATGTCTAAATCGTTTACCAAGCATGCAAAAAGTATGGATATGTGGTCTTGGACAAAACGGAAAGATTCTGAAGCATTGTTTGGGATCAGATTTTGGAAGGTTGACTGTTTTAATTATTCATCATATCTGCATAGGTATAGGATAGCGTTACTCAGCTGACGGTTGCCTCAAGCAACTGACTGTTTGGAGTTTGCACATTCTCACTGTGTCTGCGTGTGTTTCCTCCAGGTGCTCGGGTTTCCTCCCACAGTCCAAATATGCGCAGGTTAGTTGAATTGGCCATGCTAAATTGTCCGTAGTGTTCGGTGAAGGGGCAAATGCAGGGGAATGGGTCTGAGTGGGTTGCGCTTCGGCGGGTCGGTGAGGACTTGTTGGGACCAAGGGCCTGTTTCCACACTCTAAGTAATCTAATCTAGTCATCATTCATTCCACACAAAAAAATATGCAAACGTGATGAAAGACAACTTGTGAGCCATGTAACTTATTACCACAGTCAATAGTTGCAAGAGAACATTGAACAGAAATGAAATAAGAAATTCACAATAGAACAGAGTCACAAAAAATCATTGCATCATACTGCATAGAGACTGGCCTTTCGACACAAACTGACCATTCCGACCAAACTGTCCATAAACGTGAACCCGATTTTCCTGCATATGGCCAATCCCCTCCTACAGCTGTCCTATCCATGTATTTGCCTCAACGCCGTTTAAATGTTGCCAAAGTACCCATCTCAAATACTTCTTATTGCAGCTATGGTAACATCCTATGTAGTAAAAAAAGATTGCCACTCAGTTTCCCTTTTATAAAGTAGCCTCTTATCTAAAAGCAAAGCCCGCTTTTCCTCGTAGAAATTAAACTCTCGCTGGCTCACTCTTTAAAGCCTCTGATGTACCGGAGGCTTCTTTCCCGGCAATGGAAACACTCCAGGCAACCCTTGCAAGCTCTAATCTAATTTCATCAATATTTGCCTTTTCCCATTTTGCAACCTCAGTCTGTGGACAGGTCTTGAGCGTTTATACTAGTATATTAAAAAACATAATTGTACAATGATCTCTGGTCAGAAATTGCTCTCCTATTGTCACCTGAAGCACCTGTTCAGACAAGTTCGTGATTCAGGCACGAATCATTAGGATTGGTGAGGCTGCATGTAATCTGATCCTGCCCTACACTGTGAGTTAGAACGACGAGACCGTTCGTGGGTATTGAGCAGACCGTGCTTCCTAACTATGGACAATAGCGTCAGTTTCCTAAAGATATGAATAAGAATTGAATTTGCACTGGACTGCAAATCTGAAATTTGGAGACTGAGACCAAGGCAGAAATATAAGAGAATTTGAGAGGAAAATTACATTATGAAGAGAGGAACACGTGTATCTTTGATCACTGTATTTTATAGTTGCACAAAAATTCTTCCCAAGAACAGTAACACCAACAAAAAGGAGCAGTAGTGATTCAGAGTTTTCTTGCAGGAAAGCATGACTTCCAGTATCAGTCACTGAATGGAGACACTTACCCGGAACACCAATAATAGCCAGAATGGAATAGTAGAATTGTTCCACTATCACAACCGTCCAATAGACCCAGGATTTTAAATTCAACGATTCATGATTCTCATAAATGTCGTCAAGCTGATAGGAAAACAAATCATCCATTGTTTTAACGTTGATAAGTGTTATTCCCAGATCCTGATTCATTCCCATAACAATCTCTGAGATTCCAACTGAGCTTCAATCTCTGTTGTGAGACGCAGGTCCCTACCAGTTCAGGAAGTGACACAGCGCTCTATCTGACATAGTGAAAGGATGCAGTGGGGGATAGGTGCTTATTGGGAGAATAGAGAACTCGCCAGTGACACAAAGAAATGCCCTTGGAGGCTGTGATGAATCACTATCTCAGATGGTTTGGGTTCAGTTTCCACTCGGTGATTTTTGAACAACAAGTGTAAAGACCCCAGTGTTCAGAAAAACCACGAGGGATTCGTGAAGAAGTGGAAAGAAACTGCTGAAGCTACAATCAAGTATTATTTGCCCACAAAAATCACCAATCTATCTTACAATCGATGATTTCCATTCGATGTTTGCAGTTCGTCGACTTTGAATAGTTTTCCTGTCGACAGATAAACCACTAACATTTGTAATATTTACATAAACATCCTGGTTCCTGAAAAATGGCGTCCCATATAGACAGGGAGTTGAAAGAAATTTATGGCATGCTACTAACCTCGTTCAGAACATAAAGTTGAGATATCATATTACAAGACGTGTACAAGATGAACACGTCATTAATAAAGGTGTATTTGGAGCATTGTGCACAATTCTCTCGACACAGATACAGGAAGTGTGTTATTAAACTTAAGTGGCAAAAAAAAAGATTCACAAGGGTGTTAACAAAACTGAAATTTTACTTCTGTTACAAAACCCTGACATTTATTTGCCTTGCGCATAGGAGGCTCGGAGTTGCCATCTTAGAGGTTTATAAAGTAATGAGGGCATAGATATAGTTAAAAGCCAAATTCTTTCTCCCAGAGTATAGGAATCCTAAACTCGAAGGCAATACTTGGACAGGAACATTTTTAAAAAGAAACCTCAGGACCAACATTTTCAAAAAGAGGGCGAGACGTGTGTGAAACAAGCTGCCAAAAGAAGTGATTAGGTGAGTATAATTACAATATTTAGATTTCAATTTGATAGATACACCGATTTGTAGTGTGCAGTGGGATATTGGTCCAACGCAGGATAACTCAGTTATAACAAAATGGAGGAGTTAGTCCGAACAGTCTGTTTCTCAATTTTATGGCCGAATGACTCTTTGGTGATTAATAATGCTGAGGTTGGTCCATGTTTGCTGGAAACCAGGATGAAGGACTACGCACCATGTTCAGCCATTCGTATCCAGAAAAATCCTCAGGTGCCAATAAAACACCTTATCCGTCTTCAGCCAATTCTGTTCCCGTCAGATGGTATCGGAGAGCTGCTGAAGACATTGATGAGAAAACTTTCCAGTTGCTCTCACACTAGTTTGCATTTAATTTGTAAAGCAGGTACATGTAATAGGGGAAGCACACTCTTCGTACACCACACACTCACACTGGCAGCAACACGA
This sequence comes from Hemiscyllium ocellatum, assembly GCF_020745735.1. Lineage (NCBI taxonomy): Eukaryota > Metazoa > Chordata > Chondrichthyes > Orectolobiformes > Hemiscylliidae > Hemiscyllium > Hemiscyllium ocellatum. The sequence continues at coordinate 2,313,743 of NC_083441.1, forward strand.
GAGTCGGGAAATTCTACCGCCTGTGGCATTGTCAGAACAAAGCAAGACTAAAAAAAACTCACCCATTTACTTTACATCTCTTATTCGGCAACCCTCATCCCCATTAAAGAGATGAACTTTGCCAATAACCGAGTCATCAAACCCATGAAGACACAGTTCATTGCTTTTCAGTGTGAGGGGAGGGTGAGAAGAAAGACGTCGTGGGACACGTCGGTATCAATGACATAGCTATAAAAAAGAATGAAGTCAGTGAGTTAGGAAGGAGACTAAAACGGAAGAACGGAAGGGTATTACTGACTGAGTTGTTGCATGTGCCACACGATAGTGAGAGCAACAAGAGGAATATATTACAGTCAATTGGGTGGCTGCAGAGGTGTTACAGTTGGCAGGGATTCAAATGAGTGAAACGTTGGGTTCCTGTCCGGGGAAGGTGTGACCTGTACAAAAGGGATAGGTTTCACCTGTACCTAAGGGGGTGGGGTGTCAGTATCCTTTCCAAAACATTTGCTGGAGTTATTGGGGAAGCTTTAATCGAGGTTGGCAGAGGCGTGGTAATCAAAGCATCAGTTCGGAAGATGCAACGGTAAATGTAACATTAGATAAAAAGAAGAAAAATTGTGAGAAAGTGTCGACTAAAATGGTAAGAGCATTGGAATCCAGACAGAAAAGCAGAATGAAGCAGTGCAGAGCCCAGAGCAAATGTCAGAAAAGCATGAAGTAAAATTGGACCACAGAATCATATGCAAAAGACAGGGAAATGTCTGGACTCTAAAGAGACAATGAGTATCAGGTCACTTTATCGGAATGCCTGCAATATTCAAAACAAGGTCGATGGGCTGGTTGTGCAAATCGATATAAAGGGTTATGATTTATTTGCAATTGCAGAAACGTGTTTGCAAGATAGTGATGAGTGGGAATTAAATATCCAATAGTATCAGTTAACTAGGAAGAAGAGGCAAGAAAGTCAGGGAAGTCGAGTCACACTGTTCATTAAGGATAAGATTAGGGCAATAGGGAGAGACGAAAAAGCATCTAAGAAGCATAACGTTGAATCCATTTAGGTGGAGATTAAGAATAGTATGGGAAAAAGTCACTGGTGGGACTCGTCCATTGGCAACCCAATGCTGCAGTTACACAGGAGATCAATCAAGGCATATCTGACCTGTGTAAGAATGGAAAGGCAGTAGTCATTAAGATGCACATAGGATTACCCAAATCAGTTCGGTAGAGATAGTCTTGGAAAGGTGTTCATAGAATTTGTTGATGATAACGTTCTTGAACAGCGTGTTACCCAACCTACAAGGAAGCATGCAATCTGATTCTGGCTAATGACACAGGCACAATGAATGATATCTTAATCAAATATCCACTGAGAAAGTGCGATCACAGTATGATCAAATTTTGTATGCAAATGGAAGTTTAAATAGTACCATCTAAAACCAATTTGGCTTGTACATCAAACACACATATATATCAGTAAACAAGCAAACATACACAACTATATTCAGATTCCGTCTGAGGTTCTCCCAGCGCCAAATGCCTTTGTTTCTCATTCGGGTCTCGACAATGCATTGACAATCATGTTTTCTCGTCCTGGAACATTTACAGTTTTCAAATTCAATGGGTATAATAACAAGTTCCACCTAAACAGCCTGGCATTTTTGACCTTAAATTTCTTCATGAAATTCAATGGCATATGATTGGATAGTAGCATTCTCTCAAACATGTTATTCGTAATCTGAACACTTAAATGTTGTCGTGCCAACACCAAACTTCACGCTTCTTTCTAAATTATTGAATATTTCTGCTGATGAACGTTCAAATTTCTGGAGAAATACTCAATAGGTCTTCCAATCTCCTCCTCGTTTTACTGCAGGAGCACAGCACTGACACCCTTATTATTCACATCGACAGCCCTCTTGAAATGCTTTGTATAACCACGTGAGTCTGATACAGTGGCAGTCGTTAAAACAGTTTTCAGACTGTAAAATACGTTGTCTATTGAAACCTCTTGAATCTCTTTAGCAATTCAATGAGAGGACACACACTGCTAACATTCATCACAAACTTTCAATAAAATCGAATCACTCCAAGGAACCATCGTACTTCTCTGTCTGTCGATAGAATGTCGATAGAATTTGTTGATGATAACGTTCTTGAACAGCGTGTTACCGAACCTATAAGGAAGCATGCAATCTGATTCTGGCTAATGACACAGGCACAATGAATGATATCCTAATCAAATATCCACTGAGAAAGTGCGATCACAGTATGATCAAATTTTGGATACAAATGGAAGTTGAAATAGTACCATCTAAAACCAATTTGTCTTGTACATCAAACAAACACATATATATCAGTAAACAAGCAAACATTATTTTCATTTTCGCATCTGATGGGCCTTTTGTCCATGTCAAATAACATGCCTCAACAAAGCGACTTGCACTTTGTCAAATTCACTTTTAGCTAGATGTGCCACCAATCCTGGAATCCAAATTCGAATGGACAAATCCGATAAATGTTGTACATGCTCCTTCCATTAGTGACTAAAAATCACCAGCTCTTCGATGTACACCACACATGTGCAATCAGTTAATGACCTAATGGTTAGTTTCTGAAGCGTTTCTCATACCAACTGGGATGACGTTAAGCTTACACAGTCCATTTGGTGTTAGGAAAGCCAAAATTGCCTCTGTTCTTTCTGACAGAGGCACCTGCTAGGAGCCTCTGAGCAAGTCCAACTGAGAAATGCAAGTTCCTGCCCCACCTTTTCAACAGGCTTCCAGTCGCGGAATTGGATATGCATCAGTCTTTCTAACTGCATTGACTTTGCGATTGTCTACACAAAACCATTGGGGGCTATCTGGCTTTCACACCATTGCTATGGGCGCGCTGCAGTCATTGTCACTCACTTTAATTATACCATTTTGGAACATATGTTCTATCTCCTTCTGAACCTGTGCCAACTTTAGAAGGTTATACCTATAACGATGCTGCTTAATCAGAACAGCATCGCCTATGTATACATCATGTACAATTACATTCGTACTTCCCACGTTATTTCCACATATCTCCCCATGAGACAGGAAAAGGCTTTCAGGCCATTTTGATTTTATTTCGTAAAGTAATCTAGTAATGCACCTCAACTTTAGTCATGTCCAATCTAATTTGAGAAATTTCCAATGCGAAATCCTCTAAACTTGGTTCATCCTTATGTGTAGTAATTATTAACACCTTCTCCTCTTCCTGTCCTTTCGTGTAAAAAAAAGCATTCTGAGCATATTGACATGCTTCACTTGATGTCTTGATGTCTGGAGTCCTTATCAATTAGATTACCTTACTCAGTTTCCTTTCAGTTTGGTAAGATCCACTAAACCTTGCTTTTAAAATTTCATCAATTAGGAGAAGTAATAGTAATGCATTGTCCCCTACAGCAAAGTTGCGAAATTTTGATTTCTTGTCTGCTTCCTGTTTTATTGTATGCTACGATACTTTGAAATACCATCTAGCCAAATGCCCAGTTCGATTTAATCATTCTTTAAAGTTGAACACATTGCCCAAATGTGTGGTTACTGAATTCTGACATAATAATGGGAGGGTCGGTGTGGAATGATTGGGCCAAAGGGCCTGTTTCAACACTGTCAGGAATCAAATCTAATCTGATGGTGCTCTAATATCCTGCCCAAACACACATTCAACTTTTTCTCAATTTGTTTGATTCATTTGGCACATCTGTGATCGCAACAAGGACAAACAGAATTCCCTTATCCCAACCATCTACATTGTCCTGACTATAAACCTTCAACATGGTCTTTCGTATTTGATGTCTCCCTTCTTGGGCTCCCTGTGATTCTGCATAGCATGTAGTAGACTTGAATTGCTTTATGCCTAAGCGTTCCACAACTTCATTTAATTCTAGTTTGACCTTGAGCTGCCTGGATCTGCATTGGCATCTCGGACATAATTTTTAAAAAGTAATTCCTCTACAATATTTTTAGTTGCGGTATTGTGTAATGGAACTGTCTCTGGAAATCTCGATGATACATCCATTGTTGTCAGCAAATACTGATTCCCCACTTTTTGTTTTAGGTACAGGACCAATGCAATCAATTCAGACTCTTGGAAATGGTTCCAGAAATGATGAAATATGTATTAAACGTGCAGGTTTTATTACTGCCTGTGGTTTTCCACGAACTTGACCAGTATGACACGTCTGGCAAAAAATCAACTCCATCCTTAAACAGTCCAGGCTGGTAAAACCGTCCTTTTATTTGAGCCTGTGCTTTCTTCACTCCAAATGACCTCCAAGTGGTAACTCATGTGAAAGTTGCAACACCTTATTTCTGTGCTCCACTGGGAATACGATTTGGTCAAATTCTGCCCATTTCTCATTTGCTTGAATATGTGATTGTGTTTTCTTACTATGATATAATTGTTTTTAGGTAATAACACGCAGGGATTCATTCAGACTCCTTCTCTGTGCAAGAACAGCTGTTTTAAATTTTCATGTAACTGCTACAACTCAATATGTTTTGCAGAGCTAAAGGTATTTGCATGATTATTTAATTACTCCTGATTTGTCTCAATAAACCAATGGAACACAATTTCTACTGAAGCCACTTCACCTTCCTCATGCGCAACATTTGATCTCTCCTCCTCAAACTGTTGACTCTGTGACCTCGGTACGACACAACTAGGAAGATCCCCCGAAAACGAACATGCATTATTGCCGTTGCTTGAGTCTCCACTAGCTTCTCAACTATAGTAGGCAGCACACTAACGGGTGAATCCGCTATATTCCAGATAATTTATATTCCAAGAGCTGAGAGTTTGTCCAGGATTCCTAACAGACATTTTCCACACTTTTTTGGAGATTCCATTTCATTTTACATAACTGCGTGCTTTTTTGTCCCGCCATAAATTCTGATTAGCAGTTCCTTTCCTGGCAATAGTCTTTCTGGAGTACATATCTCCTCATCCTTCAATATCATAGACTGAGAGGACCCTGTTACACTTAATGTTACTTCCAATCAGGGTGCACTCTCTGATGCAGATTTCCACCTTACACTGTGCTTTATGTTACCATCCCAGCAAAACTTCCAGGCTTATCCTGTTTTACCACGTAGGGTTTTCCTGTGCTTTCTACAGTGTACCAACACTGTGATTTTTAGTGGCCTACTATATTTCAACGAAAACACCGGAGCTTTTTATCTTTTCTCTCTCTTTCAACGCTTTCATTTTTAACCTATGGTGAGGGTCCCTTATGATCTTCTCTGAGATCTACTTTTCCATTTCCATGTGACAATTTATCTTTTCCCCAATTTCTAGCCTTCACGGACAGAAATTCATTTGGAAAACTAAATTGCGTTTTATGGACCATCTTATAATCATCACCCACCTCAGCTGGTATCCTTGCTGTTTTGAATCTCTGCTTATCCACATGAGTTCCCATTACAACAAGCAGCGAATTTTTGAGCTCCTCCAAAATACTTGCCTCTCTAAGGGCATCATGAGTTTACTCTATTCTTAAAGCTCTGATCCACCTATCAAAAAGACTTTGGTCCTTTCAAACTCAACATAGGTTTAACCAGAACCCCTCCTTAGATTCCTGAAACATTGTGTATCGGCTTCTGGTACAAGCACAAATGCAATTAAGACTGTTTTCTTCAGCTCTTCAACGTCTCCAAATACCTCTTTCGATATTGATGCGAATACCTCACTTGCTCTACCTCTACGTTTGGTCTACATCAACAAAAAGCTCATGGTCACTGGCCTTTGCATTTGTTTAGCGACTTTTACAAATGAGATGAAAAAGGCTTCCACATCCTTTTCATCCAAACTTGGCAAAGCTGGAACATACTTAAGCAGTTTTTCATCAGACTTTTGACTATTAGTGGCTTGCTCATCCTTATTCATTGCCTTACTGAGCCTATGTTCAGCAGTCATTTCCAACCTTTTAATCTGATTTTCCTTTTTAAGTGTCAATTTCTAAAGTTCAAGCCCCCATTTTTTTTCTTTCTCTTCTGCTTTTAATCGTAGGTCAAAGTGTTTAATTTCTGATTCTAATTGAAGTTTCTTCACTTGTAACTGAACATAGAACATTGAATAACATAATGCTGAACAGTCACTTCTGCCCTTGACTTCGCATCAACCTGCAAACTAATCTAAGCCCATCCACCAACACTATTCAAACGTCATTCATATGCTTATCGAAGCAGTGTTTACATGCCTCTAATGCGGCTGGCTTAACTACATTGGCAGGCAGGGCATTCCCCAGTCTTACCTTTTTCTGAGTCAAGTAGCTGCCTATGACATCTGTCTTAAGTATGTCACTCCTCAACTTGTAATTATGCCCCCTGATACAAGTTGGTGTAATCATCTGTGGTAAAAGATTCTCACTGTCATCTCGATCCAATCCTCAGATCATCTTGTATGTCTCTATTAAATCATTTCTAAGCCTTCTTCTCTCCAATGCGAACAGACTCGAGTTCTTCTGCTTTTCCTCATAACACCTTCCCTCTAGACAAGGCAACATCCTGGTAAATCTCCGCTTTCTCCAATGCTTCCACATCCTTCCAGTATTGAGGCGACCAGAACCGGACACAATATTTCAAGTGGGGCTGCACAAGCGATTTGCACAGTTGCAGCATGACTCTAGAATGGCTCTGGAACCCAATCACTCTACCAATAAAGCCCAGTACACCATATGCCTTCTGTGAAGCTCTATCAACCTAGGTCGCAACTTTCAGTGATCTACGTACATGGACACCAAGATTCCATTGCACATCCACATTACCAATAATCTTGCCGCTGACCCATTATTCTGCCTTCCTGTTATTCTTCCCAAAGTGAATCATCTCACATTTATCTGCACTGAACTCCATTTGCCACGTCTCAGTTCAATTCTGTAGTTTGTTAAAGTCGCCCTGCTACCTGGAACATTCTTCTGCAATGTCCACCACTCCACCGACTTCAGTGTCATTTGCAAACTTACTAATCCACCTATGCCTGTGTCCAAGCCTTTTATAAACATGACAAACAACAGTGGTCCCAAAACGCTAGTAACCGAACTCCAGGCCGAATATTTTCCAACAACCACCATTCACTGCCTTCTTAAAGAAAGCCGTTTTGTAATCCAAACTGCGAAATCACCCTCAAGCCCATGCCTCCACATTTTCTCCGATAGTCTACCATTATTAAAGGCTTTATTGAAATCCATGCACACCAAGTCAATTGCCCTATCCTCATTCACAGACTTGGTCACCTTCTCAAAGCACTCAATGAGCTTTGTGAGACACAATCATGTTAACTATATACAAACAAGTTGTTGTTTGCTCAATGACTTTAAATCCTACGTCATATAATCCTTTCCAAACGTTTTCCTGCAACAGACGTAAGGCTCACTGTTTATAATTACCTGGGTCATCTCTGCTGCCCTTCTTGATCAAGGGCATAACATTTGCAATCATCCTGTCGTCAGGTACTAAACTTGTAGAAATGATGACTCAAAGATCAAGGAAAATGTCTCTGACATCTCCTCCCCAGAGTCCCAGAGAATCCTCGGAGAAATCCCATCCAGACCCGGGGACTTTCCCACTTTCACACATTCTATTATTGATAACACATATCTCCTGACTGACCTCAATCCTTTCCAGTCTAATAGCCCGTATCTTAGTCTTCCCCTGCACTTCTTTCCTTGAATTAAATAGATGAGAGATATTAATTCAGCATCTTTCAGATCTCCACAGTGCAAACACACAACTTCCCACTTTTGTATTTGACCGGCCCTATTTTTACCCTACTCACCCTGTTGTTCCTCACCTACCTATTGAAAGCTTTGGAGTTCTCCGTTATTCTACCTGCTAAAGACTACTCATTTACTCTCTTTGTTCGTCACTCTCTGCAGAGTGCTCATCTATCACTCAATCAAGCACCTAGCCTGGTTCATTGCCAAGTACCAGATCCAATGTGGCCTCCTCTCTTGTTGGTGCTTCGATGTAAGTTACAAGACGCCCTACTTCACAAAATGGGCACAAACGTATCTTTCTGACATACAAGAGCTACGGCATTTCCAGTCATTGTTGCAGAAATTGAAATCCCCCATAATGCCCACTCTGCTCATTTCACTCCGCCCAGGAACATTTTGTCAGTCATCACCTCCAAATACGTGGTACTTTCAGGAGACCTTTAAAAAAACTCCCAGCAGTGTGACCTCTCCTCTCCTTTTTCTAACTTCCACTCACACCACATCAGGAGATAAATCCTCGTCAAATGTTCTTTCAGCCACCGTTATACTGTCCTTGACTGACAAAGCCACATCTTTTCCTCCACCTTCCCTGATCTTAATGAAATACCTAAACTGTGGAACCTCCAACATCCATTCCTGACCCCGCTCTATCCATTAATCCGAAATGGCCACAAAATCAAAGTCCCAGGTACCTATCCATGTTGCAAGCTCACCTACCTTATTCCGGATACTCCTGACAGTGAAGTAGATGCACGTCAAACCAGCCTGCTCCCTTCCAGCGCACTCTTGTGACTGTAAAATCCTATCTATGTTCTCCTTAATCTCATCCTATTGAGTACTGAAACTACATCACAGTTTCCTATCCCGCTTTTGAGCCAGTTTAAACCCACCCGAGTAGCACTGGCAAATGTCTCACCCACGGTATTATTACCTCTCTGGTTCAAGTGAAGACCATCGTGTCTGTAGAGGTCCCAACTTCCCCAGAATGGGCCCCAATTATCCATATCTCTGAAACACTTTCTCCTGCACTATCCCTGCAGCTACGTGTTCAGCTGCTATCTTTCCCTGTTCCTCGCCTCGCCATCACGTGGCACGGGTAGCAAACCAGCTCTCAGCTTCCACCGTGGATCCCTGAAATCTTGCCTTACATCGCTGTCTCTCTTTATACCTATGCCGTTGGTACCTATGTGGACCGCGAAATGTGGCTGATCACCGTCTCCCTTCAGGACCACAAAGACATGATCTGAGACATCATCGACCCTGGCACATCGGAGGCAACATACCAACCGTGAGTCCCTTTCCTTCCCAACGTACTATCTGACCCTCTAATGACTAGTCCTCAATGACTAACACTCTCCTCCTTTCTCCCCTTGCCTTCTGTGCAATAGGGGCAGGTTCGGTGCCAGACATCTGCACCCCAAAAATGCCACTGATAAATCGACCCCTCAACAATATCCAAAACTGTATACTTGCATTTCAGAATAACGACCACAGGGTTCCCTGCACTGATAGTTTCTCCTTACCGTTAACTACTTCCCTGTAACTCTTATCTATCACGGACTCTGCCTTCTGAATGAACAGAAATGCATCCAACTCCAGCTCCAATTCTTAAACACTATCTTGGAGGAGCAAGAGTTGTGTGCACTTTTTGCAGATGCACTTGCATGGAACAATAATGGCGTCCCTCACCTCAAATATCATGCAGGAGGAACATTTCTCTCCTTGCACAGCTATCCGTCCTGTCCCCATATCAGAAATTATAAAAGGCGAGAAGCTCCTCTAACCTTAAACATCCGATGTATCCCTGATGTTTAAGGTTAGAGGAGCTGGATGGGTGGAATGCTCTACAAGTCTTGGGTTTAGAAAACACTCACTTATACAGCTGAGGCAAGTTTTTAAACATTTAAATTCGTGACTCACCTTTCCCGACATGCCCTAGCCCAAGCTCCCGCTCCTCCTGCTGCCGAAAGCAGAATCAGAATGCCCTGACGCTCGAGATAAGCGTTTCGTTTGGCTCTCTCTACAGATCCTGATGATGATTTCAGAAAATTAATATGCTGGGCCAATGCTGCAATCAGCTCATCTTTCCTCACAATAGGAGGTAAATTCAAACACCAGCTTGTTGACTAATTCCCGCAGCTTGTTCTTATACGCCTTTTGTATGCCCAATGTCATTTCACCGATCTCCAGAACCTCCTTGGTGACTGAAATAGCCATTGGTATCCGAACGCTGTTTAAATGAAGCAAATCATCACCCGATTAAAATAAAAGACACTAACACTGACCCCTCGCTGCTTAATTCCCGCAAAGAACCCCCAATCTGTCATGGGCAAGACCAGACCACACAAAGTATTTTAAGCAGGTACTCCAGAGTGTAAATTAGCTACTTGTTAGTGTATATGAGTATTGCCAGAGCAAATTAGCCGGTTCTACTGCCAAGTTATAAGCAAATTTTATATGAACAATTACGTGATGAAATACAAAGATCAGAAAATAGAATATCAGTTAACTTACTCCATCCAAACCCAATGTAAGGATTATGTTCTGAAAATACATGCAACACCCCCATTACGCAATCCTATGGCACAAAACACAACATTAAGACAGACAACTTACTTTTTGCGAATTCAGAAGGACAGAAGGAGAAACAGAAGATGTTGCAGTCTTTTTCACATGCAGCTGCCACTGTACTCGCTAAAGTTCTGAAATGAATAAAAAGAAACATTAATCCCAACAACAGTGAGCTATGCAGTTATCTGGCCACTCCCCTTTAATTGTGCAGGTTTGTTAAGACACGAAACTGTTCGGCTGGATGTATTACCAGTTTGGCCGAGCAAAGGGACCCAATAGACTATTCAATATTCAATCAAAAGGGAACCTTGTGTCGTTATATCTTCCCTAGAAATAACTCAGGGGCATAGCAACATTGTAAGGAGGACCAGTGGTGTGACCAGTGGAAAAAGTGGACATTGGATAAACAATTTCCAGAAGGCGTTTGATAAGGTGTGGCATAAAATATTCATCCATAAGATAAGAATGGATGAAGTGGAGAGGATTGAACTAGCATGGATGAAGGACTGGTTAAACAATAAAAAATTGAAAATAAGGACTGCAGATGCTAGAGATTAGCGTCGGGAGTGTGGTTCAGGAAAGGCGCAGTAGGTCAAGCAGCATCCGAGGAACTGGAAAGTTTATGTCTCCGGCAACAGCCCTACATGAGGAATGAGCCTCAACCAATAGAAAGCAGAGTTCGGATACACACGTGCTTCTCTAGTTGGAGGTCATTGGTTAGCTGGGGTGAGCGCAAAATTTCATGTTATGTATAAATAATTTGGAAGAGGAGACCGAATGTAACGCATCCAAGTTTGCTGTTGACATCAAATTCAGTTGAAAGGAACATTGTGCAGAGGATATGGAGAGTCTCAGAGGGATTTAGATCTGGTAAATAAGAGTGCAATGGCCTAGCACGTGGAGCAGAAATATTGGAAAAATGGAGTTATCTAGTTTGCAAGTAAGCATTTTAGGTCAGGTTATTGTTTTAATTGTGGAAGTTTGGAGTATGATATTGTGCAGAAGGACTTGGCAGTGCTCGTGCATGAATGTGTAAAAGTTGCTTGGCAGGTGCACTAGATAATCAGGAAGGCAAACGGAATATTGATAATAATTGCTATTGGAATTGAATTTAAGAGCTTGGAGGTTCTGCTGCAATTGTACAAGATATTGTTGAGGGACCACCTGCATGATTGAGGGCAGTTCTGGTCACCTTACTTGAGGAAGGATATACTGAACATGGAGGCGATACAGAGGATGTTTACTGGTTAGATTCTGGAAATGAGGAGGATACCCTATGAGGAGAGGTGTGGCCGGCGGGCTCTGAACTCGCTAGAACTAAGAATAAAAAGGGGTTTCTGATAGAAACTTGTATAATTATGAAAGGAATCGGTAAGATAGAGACAGGCAAGTTGTTTCCATTGATGAGTAAGACTAGGACACGAGGACATGACCTCAAGATTAGGGAAAGTAGAGAGATGACAGAGATGAGGAGGAACTGCTTTTCCAATGAGTAGAGAATCTATGGAATTATCTGCCCAACAATGCAGTCAACGCAGCTTCATTAAATACATTGAAGACAAAGTTGTTGGGTCTTTGCATGGTAGGCGAATTAGGTGTTCTGCGGATCATGTAGGAAGGAGGAGCTGACATAATAGATCAGCCATGATCTTAATGAATGGCGGAGCTGACTCAATGAGCCAAATGCCGCAATGTTACTTCTATTGCCTGTACACTATGAAACTATATTCACTTGGGCCAATCACGCCATGTCTGCTTGCAGCCCTGTCTAAAAAAATTGAAGGGAATGGGATTGGACAGATAAAGCGAGAGGGAACGCGTCTATGATGGGAGTTAAGTGTTTGTCTGACAACGGCATCATGTATTGCCAGTCAGTGGGAAACGAGGGTACGACTCTTCACTGGCTGCAGTTTGTGATGATGCTGTCACGGTATAACGGCTATCTGGTCCTTGGGTTGTTTCAAGAGAGGTCGTGACGAAAGTGTCGCTGAATTGAGTTTACAATTCCAGGAAAATGGACACCTCCCCCAGTTAGGATATTTTTTTGCCTGATTTTGTTCAGGTGTAGCAGTCACAAGATGTTACAGTCTAGAATAGAACATAGAACATAGAACATAGAAGGATACAGCGCAGTACAGGCCCTTCGGCCCTCGATGTTGCGCCGACCGAATCCTACCTAACCTATACTAGCCCAATAACTTCCAAAAGCCTATCCAATGCCCGCTTAAATGACCATAAAGAAGGAGAGTTCACCACTGATACGGGCAGGGCATTCCATGAACTCACAACCCGCTGTGTGAAGAATCTACCCCTAACATCTGTCCTATACCTACCACCCCTTAATTTAAAGCTATGTCCCCTAGTAACACCTGACTCCATTAGCGGTAAAAGGTTCCCAAATGTTTCCAAGATTCAGCAGATAATTGCTGCTTGACTTTCGCTTTGAACTGTCTTTGGAAGATGTTCCTGTCTGCCGTTAAGAACCTGCATTTTGTTTACAATTTTGCCAAGGGATGTGTTTATGGCATTTTACTGGATTGGAAAGGTTCCTCTGTTAAGTTACTGTAGTGGGTCTTTTAAATTTCCCAACAGTTCAGTTGTTCTAAATTTCGTTTTTTTTCTTACTGTTTCAACTGCTGTGTTTAAACAAATTCTGTTTTGATGTAAAGACAGGTGGTTTGATCAGCTGCACCACACCTGAAATACATACCTCGTACCTGAGTTTAAAATAAAAAGACAGAAGGCTACGTTGCCAAAACATTTTGAGGGGGTCTCTCCTAGTTCGTAACAGATTGTGGGTTTGCCCGGAATTGATTCTAAACCTCCAATTTGGGTTGTTGTGTTCGAAGGCAACTATTGTTAGATCTTACTGCCTTTTTACCAGGTGTTGGATTCGGTTGAGTTAAGCAGTGATTAGTATTGTAATGGCTCTATCAATTACTAAGAGATTTCTAGTTGTGACAGAAGCGACTCTATAGTTTTACAAACATTGAGCACGGCTATCTGCTGAAATTAGCACATAAGCTCGAGCAGGGATTGCTTTTGTCCGTGACAAAGGGAGAGGTGATTATAGTAACAGCCGTGTATTGAAATTTGCACGAAACGTCATCTGAATCTTTGGAGAGGGCTGGAGCTCAATTGCAGGCGAGTCAGCTTGAAGATGAAAAGGAACTGAAACAGTTTCAATTACGGGTAAAAGTGGGGGTAAAAAGAAAATGAGAGGACAGCCCGAGCAACAGGAAAGGAAGAAAAGAGAGAGCAGAAAGGGCGAAAAGAGAGTACGGACAGGGAGAAAGAGAGAAATTTGAATTTCAGAAATTGTCACTTAGACAGGAAAGTCGGCTGAAAAGGATGAAGGCGATTGCAGAAGGTATGCTTAGTTCGGAAAAGAGTGAAAATGAGCAAATGCATCGTAGCGAAAGGCCAGCTGGAAATCTGTTTCAATATACCCAAGCATTATCTAAAGTTGATTAGAAGAATGTAGAATTCTTTTTCAAGTCATTTGAGGAAGTGGCTAAACAAATGCAGTGGTTAGTGATCATGTGGATTTTGTTGGTCCAAACCAAGCTGGTAGATACAGCTACTGAAATGCTTGCATCACTATCAGATAAAGTATCTGTGAATTAGGAGGAGATGAAGAAAGCCATCTTAAGTTTGTATGAGCTTGTGCCAGAAGCAGAAGATCAGTAGAAGAAGGGGCCTTTTCAAAAATGCATTCAATTTGAAAGGACAAACAAAACAATTTAAATAGCTAGATGCAGGCATTAAAAATAGGTTAATCATATGAGAACTAGCATCTGGCAGGTGTTAAAACTAGGAAGTGTGAAGAAGGAAAAGGGTGAAACACCAAGAAGTATAATGACCAATGAGAAGCAAAACTGCAGGTTTACAACTCTGGGGGTGGATTCAATAACATTGAAATTTATGAATAAATTTGAGACCTCAGGAAAAGTGATGAGATTCAGCAGCACACAGAATAGGATAGATTGTTTGTAAACGTCTCGGAATCAAGTTCAAACATATTGGATAAACGAATTACAATGAGAAGACGGATGACCAGTACAGGACTAAAGGTATTGTTTTGTTTCTGAATGCGTGTCGTATATGAAATAAGGTACATGAACTTGTGGCACAAATCAACGTTGGGAGGCATGATGTGGTAGGGATCACGGAGATATGGCTGCAAGCGGATTAAGACTGGGGGAAGACATCGAAGGATACACATCCTATAGAAAAGACAGGCAAGAGGGCAGAGGTGTCATTATGTTATATCAACAAAAATGTAACCAAGCCAATGGCAATAAATGAAACAGAGTCCGATTATGTAGAATGTGTGTGTGTAGAGTTGAGGAACGGCAGAAGTTCAAAATAATGTTCTGTGAATTATCTACAAGCCTCCAAACATTAGGCAGGATATTAGTCATAAGATACGCCAAAAGTTAGAGAAGACGTATAAGTAAGGCAAGGTTACAGTGGCCATGGGGGTATTCAACATGCAGCTGGACTGGGAAACAACAATTCTGTCGTGGACCACAAGAACAATTAATTTGGCGAATGTCTGCGTGCTGGACGTTTGCAGCAGCTTGTGGTGGAGTCCACTGGCAATTCTGGATTTAGTGTTGTGCAGTTAGGCAGACTTCATTAGGGACAAAAAGATGAAGTAATCCTTAGGCGGCCGTAACCATAATATGACAGAATTTACTCTTCAGTTTAAGAGGGAGAAGGTGGATTTAGATCTAACGGTATTATATTTGAATAAAGACACTTTCCGAGCTACGAGGGAGGAGCTGATTGTGTTGATTGGTAGAGGGCTCTAGCAGGAATGACAGTGGAACAGCAGTGGAAGGATTTTCTGGTAGCAATTCGAGAGAAACAGCAAAAGTTAATCACGAGGAAAAAAAACATACGACTACAAGGATGATACAACCATGAGACCAGGAGTGTCAGTGAGAGCAGACAAGAAAGAAAAAGCGGAAACATGCAATGTGGCGAAGGGCAGAGGGAAGCCAGACAATTGGGAATCACAGAAAGACCAACAGAGGACAACTGAGAAAGAAATAAGGATGGAGGAGATTAAACATGAGGGTAAGGTAGCGTGTAATATGAGGAAAAATTGCAAGAGACTCTTTGGGTATATAAAGGGCAAAGGAGAGCCAAAGCTGATATTGGGCCACTGGAAAATTATACTGGAATAACGGGGAAAAACTAAATGGCTGACGAACTGAATAGGTACTTTTCACCAGTCTTCACGGTGGAAAACATGAATTATATCCCACAAAACCAGGACAGGCAGGAGGCAGATATGAGTATGGTGGCCATCACTGTTGGAGAAGGTGCTGAAAAAACTGCAACGTCTAAAAGTGGACTAATTATCTGGACCAGATAGACTAGTCCATAGTGTTCTGAGGGAAATATCTGAAGAGAGGACTGGAAAATAACTTCTGCTTAAAAAGGCAGAAGGGAAATACAGGGAAATTAAATGCTGAGTAGCCTAACCTCTGCTGTTGGTAAGGATTTGAAGTCTATTATGAAGGATCAAATTTCTAGATAATTGGAAGTGCATGGAAAATAGGACAAAGTCCACATGGGTTCATCAAGGGGAGTTCATGCCTGAAAAACGTATCAGAATTCATTGTGGAGGTAATGGGAATTTTTGTCCAAGGAGAGCTAATTGATGCTACCTACCTGCACTTTCTGAAGGCCTTTGATGTGGCTGTAGAGTAAGATCATAACCCATGATTTTCGAGGTAAGGAACTAGCATAAATAAATATTTGCACTCTGGCAAAAAGTAGAGCATGGGGATAAAAGGGTCCTTCACAAGAAGGTAGCCAGTGACCATTCCGTAGGAAGAATAGAGGCATGGACTATTATCGAAATGCGCAGTAAATTCAGAAGTCAGAAGTGCAAAGTGACTTCGGAGTGCTTGTCTAGCTTCCTCATCATGTGAACCTACAGGTGTTAGGCCGGAACCTCGGGATTCCGGTCTTTGCGAGTTCTTTGGAAGGAGAGACCGCACCAGCTTCTTTAGTTTGGAGCAGAGCACCGTTTATTTTACAGAATCAAAACTGGCAAACTATACAACGAATTCTACAGCATGCAATTCGTTGGAGAAGGCGTTCTGTCTTCTCCTTCGGACTTGGCTCAATTATACTTCGCGCCGCCAGGAGTTCCCGGTCAGTTCTCCCTCGTTCGTTCCCCTCATTGGTCGGTACACCTGAGAGCGAGGGGGTTCTGTGCCTCTATTGGCCGCATCGAGGGGCCTGTCCAGCTCCCGCTGTGCCGGACAATGGTCCAGCCATCCTGGGGTCGGCAGTTCCGACCCTGCAATCAATAGTCCATTGTTCAGAGTATCGATCTCATTACTATGTGTCTGACAGAGTCAATAGTTTTCCGCAAGCGAATTAACAATCATTATTATTTATCATGGGTTTCGATGGGAATCCATTCTAATAGGTACATTAACAGATGCTTTAACAATCATGTACTCCGATAGCGCAATTCACACCGTTCGACAGTTACCGGTTCCTTTATTAGTCATGAGTTCTCAATGGGGCAGTCTGATACTGGCTGACATGATCTAATCAGCGAGGAATGTTACTTCAGACAGGTAGCCCTGCAGTTGCTAGGTTCTCCCCCATGGCTGTGATTAACTGTTTGGGGACTGGAACTGGTAATGTCTGCTGTAGCAATAGTGCTACCCTCCCTAGCCCCACTCTAGGCAATCTGATGGTGTATTCTCCCCAACACAGGTTTAATCGGAATTTGGGAAGGCAAAGACAATCCATTCATTCATCTCGAGAAAAGTAGAATGTAAAAGCAGGAATGTACCTCTGACGCTTGAAAGGCTCCGGTGGATCACATGTAGCTAGTAATGAGCAAATGTTGTGGCCCATCCCTGAGAAAGACTGCATTGACCCTATAGCGAGTCAAAGAACAAAGAATAAAAACAATTAACGCACAAGAGCAGGCCCTTCATCCCTCCAAGCCTGTGCTGATCCAGGTAGTTTACCTAACCTATCACCGATTTGCCAAGGATCTATGTTAGCTGAAAATGTGTTGCTGGAAAAGCACAGCAGGTCAGGCAGCATCCAACGAACAGGAGAATCGACACTTCGGGCATGAGCCCTTCTTCAGGAGTCAGCCCTTTCTCCTAAAAGATTTTAACCTACTGCAAATCCTCTTGCAAGGATGCCTTCCTTGAAGAAGCTCTCTTCCTCCCTCTACAAGGAATTCCGTGAGTCCCTCTCTCACTGCACACCCCAGGTAATCTCCTTTGCTCAGAAGGTCTTCAGCCACGTTCTCAAAGATTCCTGAAGAAGGGCTCATGCCCTAAACGTCGATTCTCCTACTCCTTGGATGCTGCCTGACCTGCTGCGCTTTTCCAGCAACACATATTCAGCTCTGATCTCCAGCATCTGCAGTCCTCACGTTCTCCTCAAGGATCTATATTATTCTGCTCCTTGCCATTTCTTCATGTATCTGTCTAGATACATCTAAATTTACGCTATCGTTCATCTAGCACATCCGCTGGCAACTCATTCTACGCACCCACTACCCTCTGTGTAAAGAACGTCTATGAATAACTCCATTAATGTTTTCCCTTCTACCTTGACCTCGTGACCTCGTGTAATTGAGTCGCCCACAATGGGGAAAAACGAAAAAGATTTTGTTATCCAGCCTGTCGACATCTGTCTTGTGTTCAGTCGACTACAGCCAGGTCCCCGCTCAACCTCAGGCTTTCAAATGGAAATAATACTAATCTACTCAGCCTCTCTTCATAGCTAGCGCCCTCCAAAGCAGGTAACATTCTGTCGAAACTCCTCTGCACCCTCTTCAAAACATCCACATTCTTTTGATACTATCAAAAGATACATCAACTGATTTATCCTCATCCAACTGTTTGGTCACCTTCTCAAAGAATTCAATAAGTTTTGTGAAATGGGACTTAACCTTCACAAATTCGTGCTGACTATACATAACCAAATTGTTCCTTTATAGTTGATTATCAATCCTACCTATTGTAACATTTTCTAAAACTTTACACACAACCAAAGCAAGTCTCACTGGTCTAAAATTACCAGGGTTTTCTGTACTTCCTTTATTGAAAAAACGGACAACATTTGCTATCGTCCTGTCTTCTGGCACTGTTCTTGTAGACAATGACGACTTATAGATGAAAACTTCTGCAATCTCCTCCGTGGTTTCCCAGAGAATCCTAAACTAACCAAAATCTGGCGCAGGCGACTTTCCGATTTTTACACTTTGCAGAATTGCGAACACCTCCTCTTTGTGAATCGCAATCGTGTTAGGTCTCGTAGCCTGCTCTCAGTATTCTCGTCGAGAACATTGACTTTTTGCAGCGTGGGTACCAATGAAAAATATTCACTTTGCGCTTTTGCTATCTTTATAGGTCTTTCCTGGCTAACTTGTTAATCTTAAGCGCCCTAACTGAGCCGTCACGTCTCATCCCAATACAAGGTTTCTTCTTTCTCTTGAAATGAGATTTAACTTCTTTTGTAAAACACGTCTCCCCCGTCGACTGTTTCCTAACTACCTGACAGATACATATTTATCAAGGATATGCAGTAGTTGTTCCTTGAATAAGCTCCACATTTCAAGTGTGCCCATCCCCTGCAGTTCCTTCCCAATTCAGGCTTCCTAAGTCTTGCCTAATCTCATCATAATAGCCTTTCATACATCAATAAATCTTGCCCTGCTGTACGCACCGACCCTTTCTATCGCTAACGTAAACATAACCGAATTGTGTTCACAATCACCAAAGTGCTCACATACCTCCAAATCTAACACCTGGCCGGGTTCATTACCCAGTAGCAAATCTAATATGGCCTCGAACTAATTGGCCTGTCTACATACTGTGTTAGGAAACTATTGTGCGCACATTAGAAAAAGGAACTGATACACTGAAAGTGTCCAACTATAGTATTAACAATCAATACTTGGAAATGTAAAACCCCCACAATAGCTATCTTGGGACTCTCGTTGCTAACCAAAACAATGTTGGCTTTCAGTTCCTCAAAATCTCTGGAGCTATTTTGAGGTCTGTAGAAGCCCCCAACAGGGTGACCTCTCCTTTCCTATTATTCTAGCTCCACAGATGAGTCCTCAAATGTCCTTTCTGCAATCGTAAAACTGTCCTTTTCTGAAAATACCACGCCTCTCCCTCTGAAATAATCCTGAATGTTCGTACTGAAACATCTAAAACACAGAACCTGCAAGAACTATTCCTGCCCTTGCTCTAACCGTGCCTCCGAAATGGACACAACATTGAATTCCTAGGTCCCAAAACACGTTGCACGTTCACCAACTTATTCCGTGTGACCCTAGTGTTGAAGTAGACACATTTCAAACCACCTTCCTGCTTGCTAGTGCACCCGTCCGGCCTTGAAACCTTATTTATGAACTCGGTACTCTCCACTTCCTGGGCGCTGGAACTACAATTTAAGTTCTGATCCCGCTGCTGAATTAGTTTAAACCCGCCCCATCACCCCAAAATAATGTTACCCCTCTGGTTCAGGTGTAGACAACTCTCTTTGTAGAGATCCTATGAACCACAGACTGTGCCCCAATTATCCACATATTGCAAACCCTCTCTCCTGCAACATTCCTGTAGCCATTTGTTCAACTCCGCACTCTCCCTATTCTTTGCCTCGCTTGCATGTGGCATGCGAAACAAACCAGAGGTAACAACTCTCTTTGTTCTAGCTCTAAGCTTCCACTATAGCTTCCCGAATTTCTACCTTAAATCCCCAATCCGTTTCCTATCTACTTTGTTCGTGTGTAGTTCCCTGCAGGTTTTCGGTGCTACGTCCTTACTGCCCATTAACATCCTCATTTGGTTCCCAACCCCTTGCCACATTAGTTTAAACGTTTGAAACAGCACCGCTGAAATTATCATATCCAGTCCTGCCCAGGTGTGGACCAACCGATTTGTAACATTCCCACGTCCCCAGAACTGTTCTCAAAGTTCCAAGAATCTAAACCCCTCCCTCATGCACCATCTTTCAAGCTATTCATTCACTCTGCCTTTTATTTTCATTTCTACTCTGACTACTACGTGGTGCTGGTAGCAACCCTGGGATTACTACTTCTGAAGTCCTGCTTTTGAATTTGTCTCCTAACTCACTAAATTCTGCTTGTTGGATCTTGACCCTTTTTTTAAACTATTTCATTGGTGCCTATAAGCACCAAGACAGCTGGCTGTTTACCTCTCCCTTCAGAATGTCCTATATCCACTCTGACACAACCTTGACCCATGCAACTGGGAGGCAAAATACCATTGGGGACTTTATTTCAGACGACAGAACCGTCTATCGACTTCCATACAATTAAACCCCTTATGGTATTCACCCTTTCATTTTCTTTCACGCCCTTTTGTGCAGCAGAGCCAGACATGGTGCTATGAACATGGGAACTGCAGCTTCCACTGATGATATATCTCCCCCAGAAGTATTCAAAACGGCATTCCTGCTCTTTCACGGCCTTTTTGTCACCTATTTCCTATTTCCCTGAACAGTCCGAATCTATGATGTAACCAATTCCATGAATGTGCTATCCAGGACCTCCTTAGCATCGCGGATGATCAAAAGTGAGTCCATCTGCAACTCCAAAGCCTTCATGCGCTCTAACATGAGCAGTAACTGAACACTCTTGTTGTACGTTAAGGAGACAGCGATATTAGTCGCATCCTGACTTCCCACATTCACCAAGAGGAGTATAACACGGGTGTTGGATCTCCTGCCATTTTTTACACTTAAGCTTAACTTACTAAAAATATAATAGTAAATAATAGAAAAATGAAATGAAATACAAATAAACGAAATAAATACAAAAAAGGACTACTTATCAGTACATGATACAATCAGAAAACGAAAACAATTTATATTATCTAAACAATGCAGACTTTATTTGCTGCTTAGAGGAGTAGGGCAGATGGGAGAACATGTGTCGTGTTTCGGGTTTATCCACTCCACAAATATCACCTTCCCAGAGCGTAATTCGACGGATCCCACTCAGTTGCACTGCCTAAATGAAGATCCAAAGCCCAGGGATAAGTCTTTATCTTATTTATATTCCATTACAAAGTACAATACGACTGCTCCCATTCAGCTTCTCAATTGAAAAAGTCCAGAGGGTGTTCGGGAGAATGGTCTCAGGATGGAAATCATAACATCCAATGAACGTATAAGCACACTGGGACTATACTTGATGAAGTTTAGAAGGCTGAGGGAAGGATCGGATTGTAATGCAGAGACTTCCGCACGCCCTGGGCCATCTGGATGTTGAGAAGATGTTCCTATTGGCAGGTGCAACGAGAACGCCGGGTAATAGTCGACGAGCAAAGGGAAAATGGTTTACCATGCAGAGAAGGAAAAACTTTTAGATGGAGCGTGGTGAATCTATGGAATTCATTGTCACAGAAGGCTGCACAGGCCACGTCACTGAGTATATTTAAAGCAGAGATAGATAATTTCTTGATTGTGAAAGGGATGAACGGCTACTGGGAGTAAGCACGAACTGCGGTTGTAAAACCTGTCAGCCATGATTGAATAGCAGAGCATGTGTGAGGGGGCGAATTGCCTAATTTCTGGTCCAATGTGTTACAGTCTAATGGTCTTATGGTTTTGTCAATTTCAGTCTGTGAGGGGGTAGAAATTAGGGAAAAAAAGAAATCCTCACTTATTAAGGGAAAAAGAGATTTTGTTGAAGACAATACAGGTAGCTTACCAGTGGGTACAAAGGAACCACATGAAGCTAAAGAGAATTTAAAAAGCTCTGAAGCTTTCCCTGAAATAAAGTACACAGTGTCGGTGGTTTAGAAAAAGGACTGGGAAGACTGCTGAGCCAAAAAGGATAAGCCAGAGAACTTTGTAGAATTGGCAAAGGAAAGCTTCATTTATAATTTACAACCTGGTCAGAGATTGGTTGAGGAGAAAGTGGCAGATCTTCTTAAACTATTTACTTTCGAAAGTACATTTTACTTCCAGATGCCAGGAGCTGCAGGGAGAGAAGTTATCGTATTAAGAAATGGAGGAACATGTTCATCAATGATGTTCACAGATGAGGAGTTATGTAACGTAGAGAGTTATTGCCAGAAAAAAAAGTGTTAGTACGTGGAATGCATGACGCCAAAATGAATTGACTAATTTATCAAGTCAGGTTAGAGTGTTCTGGGAAAAGTGAAGAAGTGGTCCTAGTAATAATGGAAAAACTCTCAGCACCGGAAATACAACTTAGATTAAATTAGATTACTTACAGTGTGGAAACAGGCCCTTCGGCCCAACAAGTCCACACTGACCCGCCAAAGCGCAACCCTCCTAGACCCATTCCCCTACATTTACCCCTTCACCTAATACTACGGGCAATTTAGCGTGGCCAATTCAACTAACCTGCACGTGTTTGGACTGTGGGAAGAAGCCGGAGCACCCAGAGGAAAGCCACGCAGACACGGGGAGAATGTGCAAGCTCCACACGGTCAGTCATCTGAGATGGGAGTTGAACCCGGGTTCAGCTATTTAATCTAGTCTAATCTAATAATGGAGAAACTCTCAGCACCGGAAATACAATTGGTCCTGAGTAATGATGTAGCTGAGTCAAAGTCAGATCGTTTGAAAAACCAGTGGAAAATTAGGCAACAGATGTATTACACGAGGCATATCCTGGGCTTTCTCCTTGACTGTGTGGCAATAAATTGACAGAGTCACCAGTTGAAACAGGAGACGAAATCAAAGAATACAGACAAGGAAGTTGAAGTAGAATTCTCAGAAGCCATGATTGATCAAATGTTTGAGATAAACCAGGAACAAATGGTGAATAGCTGGATATTTTGAGATCAGAGAAATTAACTCAGTTTCGAAAGAACGATGAAAAACAGAAACAATTTTATCAAGAAAGCTGCACAGAAGAAAAATCTATGTCTTTCCCTGAATGCGACTATCTTAATAATGAAGTGCTGATGAGGAAATTAATACGATCGCACATTCAGCAAATGAGGAATGGACAGAAGTTCATCAAGTTGTATTAGAAGAGGGTGCAGAAAGGAAATGTTACGGTTAGCGCATGAATAATGAGCAGGAGCACATTTACGTAGCATTTAAATTAAAATACAAAACCTGACCTGTAATGCTCAAGATGCAGTTGAATTTTGTCAAATACATCAAAAAAGGAAAACGGCAGGCAGGAATAACATCAATACTTTTAATATCTGTTCCTGCATTTGAAGAACATTCTTCAATTGATTGTCTACCGAAAACATAAAGGTGGAATCAGTATGCGTTAACAGGAATGAATGTGTCCACTAGATTCTCAGAGGCCATTCCATTATGCAATATCACAGCGAAACAATTGTAAAAGTGTTACTCCAACACTTTCAAGTGTTACATTCAAGACTAAATAATTGATTGGGATAGCGGAATTCCATTTGTAGATTTTTGCTATTACAGTTGCACCAATTGTATCGACCAAATTCAGCCCATTTGAATTAGCTTTTTGAATGGAGGTGAGAGGACAACTGAAATTAATTCAGGGGAATATGGTGAGTCAGAAGTTATAGAGCAAATATTTGTCCTAAAATTTGGACAAATTTTGGGGAATGGCTAAATAGATTTGCTATGCAGCATTTAATAATATTACAGAAGATGATGAAAAAGGAAGCAGATTGACTAAAGTAGTTTGCTAACAGGTAAAAAAAAATACTTAGCTAAATAGCTGGACTCAAAGCTCTATATTTTTTCTATGAGGATAAAAGGCAAGCTTAACATGAACAGAGAATACTAGATGTCAAGACATACTGAAGCTTTGAACAGAAAAGCGAAGCAGATATGGTTTATGTTGCAAATAGCTGAGGTAAAGGGATTTCCTTTAGTATGCAGGGAATGTAGAAAAGTACTAATGAAGGAAATCAGAACGGTGAAAGTCGGACACAAGAGAGCCTTGCATTAGAAGAATAGGGTGAGTCAAAATAGGATGTTTAAGAATAATGAAGAAAAAAATGAATATCTCGAGAGAGAGTAGAAATTTTCAAATAGTAAAGTGGAGATGTATGTGCAGAAGCGAAGGAGATGGCTGTGGCCATGAACGAATGTTCTTCCTCTGTGTTTACTCTGGAGAAAGACAGGAAGACCTGGGATCTTGGGGTTGCTAGTTCTGATATCTTGGGACAGGTCATTTAATAGTAGTGGAGTTGTTGGATGTACTTGAATGTATAAAGGTGGAAAAATCTCTTGGTTCTGAGCAGATATATTCAAGAACACTGCGAGAGGCTAGAGAAGGAATTGTCACAGACCTGGCTGATATGTTTGCATTATCGTTACCAAAGCGTGAGGTCCGAGAAGACTGGAAGGTAGTGGATGTTGCACCCCTATTCAAGTAGGCCAGCAAGGACAAAACGATCCATAGAACCAGTAAGCCGAACATTTGAGGGAAATACGTTACTTGAGAAGATTCTGAGATATACGTTGTACATGCATTTGGAAAGATAGGGTTTGCAGATGGATGGTCAGCGTGGCATCATAGATTTCTTTGATGAAGTGACAGGAAAGCTTGACGAATGCAGTGTGACGGACGTATTCGATATGGGTTTCAGTAAGGCCTTTCATAACGATCCACATGGATGGCTGCTGTGGAAGTTCCAATCATATGAAATTCGGTTGAGCCAGCCAATTGGATGCACAATTGGCTTGATGGGAAGAAATATAGGGTAATAGTGAAGGGATGTTTGTCGGGCTGGAGGCCTGTGACTAGTGGAGTGCCCTGGGGTATTTGCTGAACCCATTACTGTTTGCTATCTATATGATTGGGATGATCATGTAAAAGGCGTGAGTAGTAAGTTTTCAGATGTCAGTAAAATAGGCGGTAACGGCAACACCGACGAAGGTTTATCAGCAGGGGAAGTGGACCGAGAAATAACAAGTGATGTTTAATATCGATTAGTGTGAGGTATTACATTTTGGAACGTCACATCAAGGTAGGAGCTCAATTGTGAATGGTCAGCTCTTAAGGCGTGCAATCGAATAGAGGGACCTTGTAGCTCATCTATGAAAATAGTGTCCACAGGCGGACAGCACGGTAAAGAAGGTTTTTGGTACACTGGCCTTCATCAGTCGGGGCATTGAGTAACGAAGTTCAGAAGTCACGTTGCAGATGTACAGGATTTTGGTGAGGTTGCGCATGGAGTACTCTGTTCACTTTTGATCACCTTGCAATAGGAGGGATGTTATTAAATTGGAAAGAGTGCAAAAGAAATTTACATGCATGTTACCAGAACTCAAGAGTCTGAGCTACAAGGAATGGTTGTAAAGTCCGGATTTATTTTCTGCAGAGTGTTCAAGATTGAGGGAGGAGCTTAGAAAGGTTCGTTAGGTCATGAGAGGCATAGATAGGTTAAGTATACTTTGTATTTTCAGCAGGGCTCTGGAATTTAGGACTACACCATCAATTAAATGTGAGGAGGAAGAACGAAAGTGAACCTGAGGGGCAATCTTTTGACACAGAAAGTGATATACATATGGGATGAGCTGCCAGGGGAAGTTGTTGAGGAGGGTATATTAACGACATTCAAAAGGCATTTGGACAAATACATGAATAGGAAGGTTAAGAAAGACTTAGGCCAAGTGCATGGAAATGGCATTAGCGTAAATGGACATTGTAATCTGCACAGAACAGTTTAGGCCCAACAGGCTCCCTTGTCCTGTGGGTCTCTTTGATGCTATGCAACACCAAATCAAAAACTCGTAGTTTTGTTAACGGAAATGAAATGTTTGTGTTACCTCCATTGGTGGTTGTGGTGATGCTACACTTTTGACAACGCTAATTTTTTTTTTGTTTGTTTCCAGGAGGTCGTAAATGCAGAGTTTCCAATATATCTGAAAAGAGCTCCTTGGAAAGAATTTTAATTTCTTTGTCAAAACGCTTACACAACGAAAGAGGAATGACCATCTCTTCCAAATCATTATTTCTTTTCTGATCTTAACGAGCAGTCAGTTTGAAGCTAATTGTCAAGCTTTTTTTTCCCTGGGGACACACATGCTGATCCTCTCTCTCTCTCTGAAATCTCTCTCCTCTGAGAAGCTTTGTTTGAATTTAGTTTTTTTGCCGGGGGGCGGGGGGGGAGGGGTGCTGTTGTGGGGTGTTGCTGGAAATTAGAACAGCTTTTGTTAAGTTGCGTTTTCATTTCGTTTGAGTTTTCAAATAGTTACGTTATACAGAATTAGTTTTCCTTTGTTCATGTATTTTCGGTATAGTTTAACACTGAGTATTTCGCCAGCTGCCTTTCTCCTACAATATTCACCTTACATCTGCTGAAAACAACTATAATCGTTCTGTACTTTGTCACGTTCTTAAAACGCTTTGAGGGTGTCTGACCTGTTCCAAAATATTTTTTTTTCCCGTTTTTTTTTCATTGTCGCAATTTAGGATAAGCTTTTTGGACCAAAAGCAGCACGTGATAAGTGTCCGTGTCTTTTGTTCCTGATGTTGCAATCCTTTGGTTTAAGCACTTCTTTGGCACTTTTAAAAATCGTAAACATAGCAAAACTGTTTGCTTTGGCAGTCAAGCTTGAGCTGATGCTACCTTCCCCCGTATGAAAAGGAGAGATAATTACAGCAATACCGTAGCATTCAAATTTGCTGGAAACACCATCAGAATCGTTGCAGATGCCCAAACTTCAATGGGAAATGAATCAATGAAATGAGGCAAAAGAAAAAGGAAGAGAAGCAGAAATGAAACTGTTCGAATTATGATTAAAACGAGAAGAAAGAAAAACAGACCGAAACGCCCAGCAGAACAAAAGGAAAAGGACAGAATCGCTTTACCAGAACAAAAAGAAAGAGTGAGAGAGAGAAAAAGATGGCGAGAGAGGAACGGAAGAAAGAGGGGGCATTAGAAATTGTTTAATAAGCAATTACTTTGGAAATTTGGCTTTAATGAGTGGGCATGAAGGCTGAATGTGAGCTTAATGAGAAAGACAGTGCGGATGAGCAAATTGTTGCGGAAGGCCTGGTGGGAATATGTTTAAATATATTCAAGCATTGCCTAAATTTTGTGAGAAGGACGTGAGAATCTTTTCATCACTATTGAGAAGGTGCGTGCACAAATGTCGTGGCCAATGACTTTGTGGGTTTTATTGATCTAAGAAAACTGGTACGTAGGGAGCGTGAGTTATTTGCATCACTATCAGAGGAGATTTTGGGGTTAATGAGGAGGAGACGAAACCATTTTTAAGTGCATATACGATTGTACGAGAAGCTTCCCGGCAGTGTTCCAGGAAGCTAAGGACGGACACTTGCAAACCTGCACTTAGGGGCTCAGTGGCTAGCACTGCCACCTCACCGGCCCAGGGACTCAGGTTTGATTCCAGCCTCAGGCGACAGTCTGCGAGCAATTTGCACATTCTACCCATGTCTGCGTGGGTTTCGTCCCAGTGCTCCGGTTTCCTCTCACAATCCGAAGATGTGCAGATTAGGCGAATTAGCCTTTCTAAATTGCCCGTAATGTTAAGTGCATTAGTTGGATGGTCGGTGTGGACGTTGTGGACCGAAGGGCATATTTCCACACTGTCGGGAACCTATTCTGAGTTCAAAAAGACCAAATAAACTAACCTTGATAGATAGATTAGGGCAACAAAATTAAAGCAAGCCTATGACGCTCTTAGAGCAACGATTACTTTGGAGGAGATCAAAATTTCACCTCCCGAAGTATTGAGCAATTGTGTGGAAAGGCAGAGAGTTAAAACGGCTCAATCAGCAGTGGAAATGGCTGAGCATGAAGAGTTGGTTCATAAATTAAAGTTTGGCTTCTCACATCAATTTTAATCCATGAAGGATAAAAATTTGAAAAAAGAGAAATGTTCACATCGTAATGGAAAGATAAATCTCGGTGAAATCACATGGATAACTTACAACAACGCAAAAAGAAAACTCTTACACGGGAATAAGGAGCCTAAAAAGCTGCAGTGTTTTCACTTCACTAAGGTAGACAGCATGAAACCATAGTGTTGGTGGGTTGGAAATAGCACTGCAAAGCCAGGTACAGGAAAACAAAATTAGCCAGTGACTTTTGTTGAAGTGGTAACAGAAAGTACGGTGGAGTCTAAAACCCTGCATCACAATATACAATTTTTCGGAGAGGCATGAAGAAGGAACTGCCAGATATTATTAAACTGTAGACTTACTTTCGAAAGTAAACTGTATTCACAAAAGCCAGGAGCAGCACCTAAAGAGGTTGCAAAGAGGATCCTCAGAATCTTTGATGTTGAAAGATGAGGACATATGTACCGCTGAAAGACTGGTGCCAGAAAACGTGCTCGTATCGGGAACTAAGAGTGAGAGAAAATGTGCTGAATTCTGTAGAATGAGGCTAAAGGAGCCAGCGAAAGGTGAATAAGTCCTACTAGGCCTACTGGGCAAACTCTCAGGTCCATGAATGCAATTAGTTCTTTCTAACCAAGTAGCTGGTTCACAGATAGGAGTGCTGCCTACTGTTATGGAAAAGCCAGTTGTATACCTCAGGCAATTGAGGTATTGCAGGAAGCATATCTTCGGATTTTTGTCCTGACTGTATGGTTATGAATTCACAAAGGTACCAGTTGAAACAAGAGAGATCAAAGAGTGCAGGTAAGAAAATTAAAGTGAGATTATCAGGTACACTGTTTGATCAGATGGTTGAGACATAACAGGAGCAGATACATGACAAAGCAGACATCTTTATCTCTGGAACATTAATCGAGTTACTGTTGAATGATGAGAAAATAAAACGTTAGTATCAAATAACATGCACAGAAGAAGAACATAGATGCACTCTGGTGCACGGCTATCTGAAAACATGGCGTCTTAATAAGGTAGAAAGTAAATGGGCAGAGGTTCATTAAGTCGCATTGCCAGTGAGTTACAGAAAGGAATTCTTGCGGGTAGTGCTTGATCTATGATTAGGAGGTCATTTAGAAAAAAAAATCTCAAATAACACTTTTCTCACTGGCCTGTTCTAAGTAAGGATATAGTGGAATTACTTTTCTCCAGATAGACAGATAATTGGAAAACGCGGGCAGTATTAAAACCGACAACTTTAATATCTATTCCTACGTTAGAGGAACCTTTTCCAAGAGTCTTCCAATAGACTTCTTCAGACCTATAACTAAAACAAAAAATAATGGGAGTCAGTTTATGTTAACAGTAATGGATTTGCACATTAGATTTTCAGAGGCCATTCCATTCTGCAATATTCAAGCTGAAATTAATGTAGAAGAGCTATTCAAATTTTCCACTACATACTGACTACTCACAGAGATCACTTGTCAACAATTACACCAAAATCATTCCAGGTAGTTATGGACAGATTAGGAATAAAACAATTCAAAAATATTGTGTTCTGGCCAGAAATGCAGGGACCTCAAGAAAGGTGGCATCAGATATTCAAGACGATGTTCATGACTCATATTTAAGACTATCCAGATCACTGAGACATTGGAGCTCCGTTGGAACTTTTGCCATCAGAGAGGCACCGAATAAATACCATGTTTAGCCCATTTGAAATAGTTTTTGGGAATGTAGCAAATGGAACAATAAGCTTGATTATGGATACATTAAGTCGTAATTCAAAGGCCACATGTTTGGGTAGTGTGTCAAATTTAAGAAGTAATTAAATGAACTGTGGAGTTGGCGAGAAAAGTTTTAAAGATATCAAAGCGTACAGTGAAACAGGAAGCAGGCAATAAATCAAAAACTCCGCAATTTTCCTATCGGAGATGAGGTGTTAGTGCCTCTTCCAATGGTCAGTGAACCATTAATAACAAGAAGCAGAGGACATTATCAAGTCAAAATGAGTTTGATTGAGGTGAACTATTTCATAAGGACCTGAAGAAGGGCTTATGCCCGAAACGTCGATTCTCCGGCTCCTCGGATGCTGCCTGGCCTGTTGTGTTTTTTCCAGCACCACATTTTTCAACCCTGGTACTCCAGCATCTGCAGTCCTCACTTTCTCCTATTTCATAAGGACTCCAGACAGAAATAAATCTCACAGAGTGTGTCATGTGAATATGCACAAAAGGCATTTTGATAGATGCACAAAGCAAGAGGCGGCGTTGTTACTGGTTGCAACACAGTATGAAGAGGCAAGTTTAGATGATTCTGAATTGGACATTTCTCAAATTAAATAGGACAATGAAAAATGTTGCCAAAAGTTGGAATAATTTATTCAGCTACATTCCAGAGGAAAATAGAAATGACTTAAAAGTGTTATTACTATCTTCTGGGCAGATAGTTCAAATAAACTGGGAGATGCCAACCTAGTCATTCATGATGTAGATATAGGAGATGCCGTTCCGGTTAAGCAAAGTCCTTTGAGGCATAACTCTCTTAAGTAGCACAGATTCAAAGGAGATTGAACACATGCTTCAAAATATAATAGTAGAAGAGAATTATAGTGCCTGGAAGTCACTCAAAGAAATAGTGCCAAACCAAGATGGTACCAAACGTTCATGTATCGACAATTAATAAATCTATTCAGTTACAAATTCTGACTCGAATCCGATTCCACGTTTGGAAGATTGCATTGAAAGGGGGGGGGGGGGACAGCAACTTATATTTCTACATCGGATTTGCTCAGATAAAACTTGCAGGTAGATTTGTGTGAAAGAGTGTGAACAATGGTGGCTTTCGGAATGGATAATGGACTGTATCAGGCTAAAATCATCCCATTTGGTACAAAAAATGCGCCAACCACATTTCAGAGCCTAACCAAGAAGATATTTTCCAGATTTGTGTGGCATATGTTGATAACATGGTGATTGTTTTAGAAAACACGTTTGTAAAATATTTCAGAAATGTTCAATTGACTTCGGAAGGTAAGCTTCAGTAAATTTGCCAAAACACAGGTCACCTTCCCAGGCAATGTGATTGGATATCGACAAATGATCACAAGAAATGCGAAATCGAAGGTTAAAAAACAACAACAGTACTACGATTCCTGGTATTGAATGGATTTTGTGAGAAATTCGTAGCAAATTTGAGCATTGTGGCTGCTCCACACACCTTGTTACACAAGAAAGGCAATAGGTTTCAGTGGACGGCAAACTGTCAGAAGACAATTAAACGCTTGAGAGCAGTGTTACTCTTTACCCAGTATTAGCAACATCTAATTACGCAAAATCATTTACGTTGGCTTTAGATGCGAGTGATGTGGGTATAGGTGCGGTGCTCTGAAAGGGCGAGAACGAGAAATTTAAAAAAAAAACTATTGGATGTTTCTCCAAGAAATTGAGCATCCTTCAAAAGAATTATTCGAATGTTGAAAAGGGGGCTTTGAATTTGGTGTAGGCGTTTCAAAGTTTATGTTACCAATAATTATCTGAGACAATCGTGTGCACTGATCATAACCCATTGAAATTTTTAGAGAAATTTAAGTATGAACATTCCGCACTGTTCAGGTGAAGCTTCGTGTTACAGCCATTCAATTTGAAAGTTGTTCATGTGGCTGTAATTGCTGACTCGTTTTTGAGACTTGAAACAGGAAGAGAGGCTTCAGCTGGAAGGAGCGTACATGTGAAATAGACCAGAGTAGTGCATGTTTGCATGGTTATTCTCAATGTAATATGTATGTGTTGCAGTGTAATAACAAATTAAGGTTGAGGGGTTTTAAAATGGAACGATCTTATTGGCATTCAATGTTTTCTGGGGAAAGGATGACGAGGGTGTTTTGGCTTTTTTTTTGAGTGAGGCATTGTAAAGGCAACGGTTCTGATATGTCTTCAAATATCAGACTTTTACGTTTATTTTAAACACTTGCATAATGAAAGGGGAGTGGATAATTCTTCCAGTTCATAATTGTTTTCTGGTTTGGTTTCAGCACGCAGTCAATTTGAAGCTGCTGCTCAATGTTTAGCTGTCGACCTAAAGAAACAGCTCCATGCCGATCCTTTCTCTATGCAAACTGTCTCTGGTAAAAAAAAATTGTTTGAACTAACCGTTTTTTTTGCCATGGGATTCTTATGGGATGTTGAAAGAACTCAGCTCTTTCTTTACTTGCCTGTTTGTTTCGGTTGGGTTTTCATATATTGATGTTATTCTAAATTTGGTTTTCTTTAGTTCGCATGTGAATAAGTTCTGTTTTGAACAATATTGAGTGTTTGACTAGCTGTGTCGCTCCTGGGATATTTACCTTACGTCTGCTTAAAATAAGCGGAAAAGTTAAGTTCTGGGCTATCTTCTTAAAATGTCTTGACCATATCTGGCCTGGTCAAAAACTTTGGTGAACCTTTAGAAAAAAGTTTTAGTGAACATTATCAAGTCTAAAGGAGATTGAGTGAGGGAAACTATTTGATCAGGACTCCAGACAGATCTAAATCTCACAGATTATACATTGTGTATATGCTCAAATGGTATTTTGGTAGGAAGGAAAGCCAAAGGAGAAGCTGTTACTTGTGACAACACAGATTGAAGAACCAACTTCAGAGGATTCTGCATTGTACTTTCCTCAAATTAAATTGGACAATTAGCACATTTTCAAAAATTGTGACAGATAATTGAGATACCTTACGTTGGAAATTCGAAACGACCTGAAAGAGCTATTGATATTCCATGGGAACATCAGCAGAAATAACTTGTGAATTGCTAATATATTTATGTTTCGTGCAGCGATAGGAAATGTTGTTCCAATTAAGGAACATTTTTATAGACGTATCACTGTAAAGTTGGCACAGGGCCAAAATGCGTTTGAATGCATGCTCCAAGACAACATATAGGAATCAGTTTTGCAGCGACCAGAGCTCACCCATAGTCATGTTGACAAATACAGACATGACCTTACGGTTATGTGCAGAGCATTACAAAGTTTATGCATTTACACAATTTCAATTCATTTCGGAATCCACGTTCAGAAGACTGTATTGAAAAGTTGGACAAGCAAGATATATCTCTAAGTTGCACTTATTTAGTGTATACTGGTGGGTGCCCTTGTCTGTAAGAGTGAAGACAATGTCCACTTTTGTAACAATTAATGAATTGCATCAGTTTAAAGTCAAGCCATTTGGCATGAAAACTGTGCCAGCTACTTTTCAAACATTAACTAATTCCTCATTTCTGGACTATGTAATTGTGCGGAATCGAAGAACTAGTGATTTTTAGACTTACATGGAATTAAAATTTGCAGAATTTATTTGAATTATTCGATTGAGTTTGGAAGGCAGGCTTGGTGGTAATGCTGGCTAAGAATGAATTTGCCAGTCCAATTTACACTCCTGGGGCATGCTGTCGAACATGGACAAATTCCCAGGGAATGTGAAAACAGGTTGTTCGGGAGTTCACCGTAACACCGATGAAGAGACAAGCATTATATTTATTGGGAATGCGAGAGTTCTATCAGGAATTTGTGCAGATCTTTATCAGTGTGGCTGCTCCATTAACTGTCATTACCTGTCATGCCTGATGCTTCTCAAACAGTCTTTTTTTTCTCCCATAGTGAGTTGATTGATATCGTAAGCTGTGTAGACATTGCGGCATCACAGAAAGACAGTAATCGAGTGAGTAATATCGCTGGGCAAGGTAGTCACAATGAATGGTGGTATTTCACGAAATACAGAGGACTTGATGTGTATGTTGATGGTTCGTTGAAGGCAGCTTCACAGATACAGAAGGTGAATTAGATGGTATTTGGATAGTACCTCTTGCAAAAGGTCTTGAGAGAGCAGCATTCTTTAGGCCCAATTGGAGAACTGTCTGCTGTTCAAAACCATTTATTCCTCACTTCAAATATATGCTGTCTTGTCTCCTACATGTGTCACAAGTGGAAGGGAGTCTCAGAATGTCCGCCGTCTATGTCTGTCTTAATTTTGCATATCTCAACTAAATGTCCCCCCCCTCTTCCACACACCCCTCTCCCACCACCCGTTAGTCCTCAGCATCTTGTGCCCCAATGACAATAAACATGGATTGTCCAGTCTTTCCTCATAACTGAGTCATTTCATGACAACATCATGGTAAGTCTCACCGGACTCTTCCCAATGCAAACCACGTCCACATCGACCAGAACTACACACAATATTACATCTGTGCCTGAAACAGTGGCTTGTAAAGTTGCACCAGGACTTCTTTGCTCCGATATTCTACACCCGTGTAAATGACGGCAAACATTATGTTAGACCTCTTCACCACGCCCTCTAATGTGCTGACATCTGAAGGCAATTACTGCCTTGCACACCAATACCCCTTTGCTCCTCATTGCTCCCTCGGGACCTACCCCTCTTTATGTGCATCCTTCTCTTATTGGACATCCGAAAATGTATCACATTGCACTTTTCAGAATTAAATTCTATCTGCCATTGCTCTGCGCAATTTAGTTGCTGATCAGTATCTGACTGTAGTCTGCGGCCATTCTCCTCACGATCGACAACACCACCAAACTTCGAGCCATTTTCAAAGTTATGAATTATACATTCTACATTCACAACTAAGTTGTCAATATATGTTTCAAAATCGTGGAATTGGGGTCATGGTCTGAAAACAACGTGGTACATATTTAGAAAGGCAGTTACTGAAACCATTTCTTTATCATTTCAGAGGATGCGGGTAGTTTAAATATTTAAGGCAGATTTATGTTCGTTCTTGATAATCAGGTGAATAACAAATTATCAAAAGATATGTGGGAATGCAGAGTTAAGTATGAAGTTGGAATGGCATTGATCATATTGACTGTGGATGTGTGTGGGGAAGCAAGTCGACTCGAAACACTAAGTTTTACGAGGACTTTTACAAGTTGAAGGTTTCCTCAGGCACTAGATGCTAAAACCTTTCAAGAGTACATGGATATAGTTAAGCAATAGTATGATCCCAAACCTCCTCTAAATCTGAGATGCTACCGATTTTACCCGGTGGTTCGAGAATCAGGCGAATCTGTGTTAGGATTTCTGTCAATGTTAATCCAGAGGCATGTGACATTGTTCTTACCTCTGTTGAGATGCCGAGAGACCGTTTTGTAAGTGTGATTTAATGATGTAACCATGAAAAAGGCGTCAAATACCTAAAGCTCAATTTGATTTCAAACAGAACTACCGCTTGCTTTCGCTTTAGAAAACGTGTCAATTGGAGCATATCAGGTGTCTAGCATGCCAATGGAAAAGGAAAGCCTCGCCAGCCGAGTGAGCTTCAGGGATACCACTTTAATGCACCCAATTGTATCGCTTCAGTCAGGGCATATCATGAACAGATCAACTCTTGATTACTTCATAGTGAAGTCCTCAAAACAAAGTCAATACATGATCAATATTTTCTTTCGAGATCTGATCTGGTAAGCCAATGTATTTGCAGCCGATATGCAGACTTGAGACAGCAAAAGAGTTCCATTGGGACTGAGCTGACTAAGAGAACACATTGACTGGTGCCTCAGAGAGTGTACATAGTGAAAATCTCGCGTACGTCGAACTTGGAATGCTTAAATTGCTTAACAACATACAAATCAGAAACAATCAAAGTAATCATCTCATTAAATGGTCAGTGATTCTAATGAAGTTTGATGCCTCATCTGAGAAGGACACTGCTTGCCACTGGCCACTTGAATATTTCCTTTCTTGCTGGTGTGGAAATTGAATGAAGATTTGTACACCAGTTGGCTTTCATGTGTCTCACACTTGGACACACACACACAAATTGGGTGCTGGGGAAAATATAAGTTCGACCACAGTTAGGAGTTAGTGTGGGGGTTTCATTAATTCTGGATTAGTGGTGCTGGAAAAGCACAGCAGTTCAGGCAGCATCAGATGAGCAATAAAATCGACGTTTCTGGCAAAGGCCCTTCAGGAATACGTTTTTGCCCAAAACGTCGATTTTACTGATTCTCATATGCTGCCTGAACTGATCTGCTTTTCCAGCACCACTAATCCAGAAGCTGGTTTCCACCATCTGCAGTCATTGTTTTTACCTAGGGGGTTTCACTAAAGAAAGAAAAATAAATAGTCAGGAGATGGAGGGTGCTGAACGGAGCAATCCCCTGCAAAAGAAAAAATAAAAGTTTTGATACCAACGTGGCTGTAACAGTGATTACAGACACAGTCTTTACCAAAATACGCGCTTGACTCCAACTCTTCGGTATGTATAAGACGTCAGAAAGATTTAGAGCCCGTATCAAAAAACATTTGCAGGTTAAGGGTGCAACTTCAGTTCCAGTATTGTGTTAGAAGCAGCTTGCTCATTTACCAGTGATTTTAGTAGAAGTCCCTGGCACAAGCCCAATGTTTCAGAATTGTTTGAGAAAGATTCAACATGAATGGCTCAATATTTTTCGATTAGAAAATTTCTGCCTGAAGGAAGTTATAATTAAATAACTGGAAGTTTTTAACGAAGGTTTGGGAACTATCGAAGGAGACAAGACCATCTTGAATGCTGAACAGGAAACAATTCCACGATTCTGTTAGGCCCACCCAGTGCCATACGCCTTACACGAAAACGTAGCAACAGAGATCAGGAGATTAGAAAGTGACAGAATAATTAAACCAGCACAGTTAGCGAAATGGGCAGCAGCCCGAGGGTTTGGTTCACCTTTGTGCGGATTTTAAACAAAGAAATAACTGCTTTTCACAGCTGGATAAATGTCAAACCGCTCGCGTTGTGCAATTATACAGAAAGATGTTTGGGGTGCTATCCTTCACAAAGCTGGACATGAAACATGTGCATCTGCAATTGTCGTTAGATGAAGATCCCCAGAGGCACGCTGCAAGAAATTCATTTCATGCCTTCTTATACAAATATAGAGACTGCCATTGAGGGTTTATTCGCCTATGCCATTTTCTAACAGGCGATGGACAACATTTTACCGGATCTACGCCAAGTCGCCATGTATCAAAATGAAGTATGAATAATGTGAAGAACTAATAAAGAGGATTTGGAGAACGTGGACCGTGTGTTCAAACGCTTCTCCTAGGCAAGTTCACGTCGTTGCAAACAATAATGAATGTTCAAAAGCAAAATTGATCTACTTGGTCGACAGTGTCAACACGATCAAATCCCAACTGAAGATGAAGTGAGGTTGATGAACAGTGCCCAGCTCCCACGTCTGAATCAGAGCTCAAGTATTTCCTTAAATTGGTGATTTATTACAAAAGATTCGTACGTAACCTGGCCTCCATCCTCACACCCTTAAATGCACTATTCAAAAATGGGTCAGACACCTTAACGATGCACTGAATGGAAGGGCAGAAACAGCTACCACCTTCTGAAATGTAATACCAAACTTGATCTGGTGCTGCCATGTAATGCCTATCCCTACGGTAACGGAATAACGTTGGTACACAGATTGCCCAATGGAGCTGAACGTGTATGCTCCCTGAACAATTTGTCCCCACATAGATATGGAAGGTTTGACGGTCATATTTGGTATGAAGAAATTCCACGAACACTAGTACGAACCAAAATACGAGTATGAACCAATGACAGACCACAAACCACTGTCAGGGCGACTCACAGCGGGATAGGTTCTTATTTTCCGTAGTTTCTGCTCCAATTCAGTGAAGGGGTCTCATTCTAAGTGAGTACAATTGTAAGTAGCAAATGAGGATATATTGAGCCGACTGCCGCTGGCAGATGCATACCAGTCGAGCTGACCTCTCTGGATGCCCTTCCGGTCACATCTGATAATATCAGATTTTGGACACAAAAGAATGTTATACTGGAAAAATAGCGGTTAGTGGCGGAGTAAGGAAAGATCCATCATAATCAGGCTTGAGTATTTTCTGGACCCAGAGAGAACATATCACATTAGAAGATAGGACTTTTTATTAGGTGGAGCAAGAGTGATTGCACCAAGCAGAAATCGCCGATAAATATTGACTGAACTCGACCAGGGTCATCCCGGACTTCCAAAATGAAGATTTTAGTTGAATATTATGTGTTATGAAGATGTGGACGTACCTTTAAGAGAGTTACAGGCAGCAGAGCTGCCGAAAACAGCACCAAGTGTTCTCAATAAGGCAACAATGTAACACTGGTTCAAACAACACGATTAGTTCGCTGCCTGAAGACAAAAACAGATTCGAATCAGCCAATCAGTTTAAACTATACCCCTAAAACACACCAATTACCAATCAAGTTTGAATTTAGCATTGTTTTTCCCTTGTCCAGGAGCAGCGTGAGACGGAGTGGAGGTGACGATGGAGACCTGGAGGTTGTCGCAAAATTAAAAGAACAGCATAAATTCTTACATTCGAAGCCCGTAGCCTTTTTCCAGTCCAGGAGCAGCGGGAGACAGAGCCGACGTGACTTTCGAGACGAAGAGGTAGCCAGGAAGGTAAGAGAACAAGGATAAATTCTTATCTTTGAAGCCCGTGGTCGTCTTCCTGTCAGGCGCTGTGGAGATAGAGTGGAGGTGACGTTGGAGACCAGGAGGTTGCCAGAAAGGGAAGGACTTAATATATATTTGGCCAGCAGCTAAATACTGCACGTGTAGTATTAGCCTCCTACACAGCTCCTCTCGCCGGAAGAAAAAGACTCTGCAAGATCCGGTTTTATTTTGTTTTTCTTTTCTTTCGTATATTTAAGTGCATTGTTTGGTTTTAGATAGTTGATATAAAGTTAAGTCTTACAATGGTAGGGCGCCTCATACCCATGATATCTGCCTCTTGCTTGATCTGGGCGCTCAGGGACGTGGCTGACATCCCTGACTTGCAAGAAGTGTGTCTAACTGAAGCTCTTGTTTGACCGCATGACAGCTCTGGAGCTGTGCATGGACACACTGTGGAGCATCCGCGATGCTGAGGAGTTCGTGCATAGCATGTTTAGTGAGTTGGTCACACAGCATATTATAATTGCTGAGGAAGACAATGAGTGGGTTGCTAAAAGGCATAGAAAGAATCGGAAGGCAGGACAGGTGGGCCCAGCGGTTATCTACCTCCAAAACAAGATGCTGTTGGGGAGATAGCTCACTCGGGGAGGGAAGCCGTTGCGGGGAAGGGCGGGAAAAAGTCATGGGCCATAGTAATGCTGGATTCTAACTTAAGGGGCGTAGATAGGCGGTTCTGTGGCCGAAAACGAGACTCCCGGATGGTATGTTGCCTCCCAGGTGCTAGGGTCAGGGGTGTCAATGATCGGCTGCAGAGCACTCTGAAATGGAAGGATGAACGTCGTGTCATAGTGCGTATAGGCACCAATGGTATCAGTGAAAAAAAAAGGGAAAGTGGTCCTGAAAGCAGAATTCAGGGAGCTAGGAGAGAAGTTAAAGAGGAGGACTACAAAGGTCGTGATCTTGGGATTGTTACCAGTGCCATGTGCTACCCAGGAGGAAATTGAAGAATAGGCAGGATGAACATGTGGCTTGAGACATGGTGCAGGAGGAAGGGGTTCAGACTTGTGGAACATCGAGACTGGTTCTGCGGCCGGTGGGATTATTACACATTGTCTGATCTGCATCTGAACCAGACTGAAACTAATGTCTTGGTGTAGTTTTTGCTACTGCTGTTGGGGAACGTTTAAACTACTGCGTCAGCGGGGCTAGGAACGAGGAAGAGTAGAGGATACGAGTAGACAGTGAGGTGGAAACTAGAGACTGTAAGGATCATGAAGTTAGAATTACCAAAGGGAAGAGTAGATGAATGCAAAGGATCTGACGAACTGAAGTCCATGTACTTTAATGCAAGCAGTATTGTGGTCAAGGCAGATGAACGTAGGGTCTGGATTGGCGACTGGGAGTATAACGTTATTGTAATCACAGAGACTTTGTTGAAGAAAGGGTATGATTGGCAACCCTATATTCCAGGATATAGATGCTTCATACAGTACGGGGAGGGAAGTAAAAGGGATGGGGGTAGGATTTGCATTGCTGGTCAGATGATGTCACGGCTGTACTAAAGGAGGACACAGTGGAGGGACTGAGCAGTGAGTCATTATGGACAGAGGGGAGAAATAAGAAATAGTTAGATTAGATTCCCTACAGTGTGGAAACAGGCCCTTCGGCCCAACCAGAATACTGTGTACAGTTCTGGTCGCCACATTACCAAAAGGGTGTGGATACTTTTGAGAGGGTGCAGAGAAGGTTTACGAGGATGTTGCCTGGTATGGAAGAGCTAGTTATGAAGAGAGATTGAGTAGGTTTAGTTTATTTGAGGGGGGACCTAATTGAGGTCTACAAAATCATGAAGGGTATAGACAGAATGGAAAAAGACAAGGTATTTCCCAGGAGTGAAGATACAATAACGAGAGGTCATGCTTTCAAGGTGAGAGGTGGGATGTTTAAAGGGGGATACACGAGGCACGTGCTTCACGCAGAGGGTGGTGGGCTTTTGGAACACGTTGCCAGCGGAGGTGGTAGAGGCAGGCTGGACAGATGTATGTGTAGGTGGGGAGCAGAGGGATACAGATGCTTAGAAATTGACCGACAGGTTGAGACAGTACAGTTGGGTAGGCTTAGGCTTGAAGGGCCAGTACCTGGTCTGTAGACTTTCTTTGCTCTTTTTAAGATGTCAGGGGTGGGTTCTTTACCCAGAGAGTGGTGGGAGCATGGAATGCGCTGCCCGTGGGAGTGGTAGAGTCAGAATCATTGGCGACCTTAGGTACTTGGCAACTGGATAGGTACATGGATGGGTGCTTAATCTGGGACAGATGTTCGGCTTAACATCGTGGGCCGAAGGGACTGTTTTGTGCTGTATTGTTCTATGCTCTATGTTCTAAAGACTGCAATCGAACCTGGGACCCTGGTGTTGTGAGACAGCAGTGCTAACCATTGAGCCACCATACTGCTCCATGGTTGGGGCTGCAGTACATGCCTCCCAATAGTGAGCGTGAAGTAGGAGAACAAATATGGAAACAAATTATGGCAAGATGTAAAGGCAACAGGGTGGTGGTGATGGGAGATTTTAATTTTTCCAACATGGACTGGGATACAATTGGTGTCAGAGGTCTGGTTCGGGCAGAATTTGTAAGGAGTATCCAGACAAGTTTTCTAAAGCCGTATGTCATTTGTCTGAAGATGGAATGGGCCATATTGGACCTGATTTTGGGGAACGAACCAGCCCAGGCCAAAACTTGCAGTGGTTTTTTTTTCTTTAGGAATAATGAACACAAATCTGAAAGTTTTAGAATACTTGGAGACAAAGATGAGTGTTTTCCTAAGGGAAGAGTACAATACTGGGCCAAGGCCAATTATATCAAAATTCGACAGGAGTACAGAGATGAGGATTGGGAGCAGCTGATTTGATGGGAAGTCCACATTTGATATGTGGAAGGCTTTCAAGGATAGGTTGAAGTTAATGCAGGATAAAAATGTCCCTTTGAAAACAAAGGTTAGGAAAGGCAAGATTTGTGAACCTTGGATGAATGGGGAAATTCATGCCACTAGCCAAGAGGAAAAGGGAAGCATAAATAAGGTCCAGACAGCTAAGAAAAAAGAAACCGGCCTTGGAGGAATATGAGGAGAGTAGGACCAATCCTAAACGAAGAACCAAGCTGGTTAAAAGGGGTCATGAAATAACTTCAGCGATCCGAATGAAGGAGAATTCCAATGCATTCTATTCACATGCAAGAAGTAAGATAACTAGAGAAAGGATTGGTTCACTCAAGGATAAGGAAGGAAGGTTCTGTGTCGAACCGGAGAAGATGGCTGACATTTTCAACGATAACTTTGCATCAATGTTCACTGACAAGAGCGAGGTGATCAATGTTGAGATTAGAGATAGAAGTTTGCCTACTCTGGATCACTTTGACATAAGGAGGGACGATGTGTTGGGTCCGGTGAGGGATATTAAGGTAGACAAATCCCCAGGACTGGATGTGATCTATCCAAGGTTGCGGAGGGAGGCGAGAGACGAAGTAGCTGGGGCCCTGACAGGAATCATAGTAGCATCCTTAAACACAGGTGATTTGCCGGAGGACTGGAGGGTTGCTTATGTATTCCGCCTGTACAAGAATATTCCAGGTAACTACAGACAAGAGAGCCTGACGTCAGTAGCGAGAAAGTTGTTGGAGAAGGTACGGACGGATAAAATAAATGTGTATTCGGAACAGAATTGGCTTATCAGTGATGGGCAACATGGTTTTGTGCGTTGTAGATCGTGCCTTACCAAATTAATAGAGTTCTTTGAAGAAGTGACCAAAGTGATAGATGAAAGAAGGGCTCCATATTTCATATGGAGTTTGAAGGAGTTTGGTTAGGTTCCCCATGGTAAACTAACGGAGAAAAAGAAGTCAAATGGTGTGCAATGTGTTCTAGCTAGGTGGATAAAGAACTGGTTGAGCAAGAGAAGACAGAGAGTAGTAGATATAGGTTTCTCGAAGTGGAGGAAGGTGACCAGTGGTGTTACACAGGGATCAGTGCTGGGAGCACTGTTGTTAGAGATATGCATAAGTGACGCTGAAGAGAGCCTTGTTGGGCTGATCAGTAATTTTGCAGATGAAACGAAGTTTGGAGGAGGAACAGAAAGCGAAGGGGACTGACAAATAATATAGAAGAATATATACACTCTGGAGATTTGGGGAGAGAAATGGGAGATGGAGTTCAATCCAGGCAAATGTGATGTGACAATTTTTGGGATGTCTAATTCTGGAGCGAACTATACTGCCCACGGAAGTACATTGGGAAAAGTTGATGATCAGAGTTATCTGG
The DNA here is from genome assembly GCF_020745735.1 of Hemiscyllium ocellatum. Lineage (NCBI taxonomy): Eukaryota > Metazoa > Chordata > Chondrichthyes > Orectolobiformes > Hemiscylliidae > Hemiscyllium > Hemiscyllium ocellatum. The sequence continues at coordinate 2,356,649 of NC_083441.1, forward strand.
CAGCTCAGGTCCATTGCACCCTGAAGGTGACAGCACGCTGGATCGAGTGATCAAGATGGCACATGGTATGCTTGCCTTCATTCGACGTGGAATTGTGTACAAGAGCTGGCAGGTCATGTTAAAATTGTATAAGATTTTGGCTTTGCTGTATTTAGAATACTGTGTACAACTCTGGTCGCCACATTACCAAAAGAATGTGGACACTTTGGAGAGGGTGCAGAGAATGTTTATAAGGATGTTTCCTGGCATAGAAGGTGTTAGGTATGAAGAGAGGTTGAGTATGTTAGGATTGTTTTCATTAGAAAAAAGAGATTAATGGGGGGCCTGATTGAGGTCTGCAAAATCATGAAGGGTACGGACAGGTTAAATAGAGATAAGTTTTTTTTTCTCCAGAGTGAGGGATTCAAGAACGAGAGGTCACTTGTTCAACATGAGACGTGAAATGTTGAAGGAGGATTCACGTGAAAAGTACTTTACACAGAGGGTGGTAGGTGCCTGGAATGCGTTGCCAGCAGAGATTGGCACATTCAGTGATTTTGCATCAGGACAGATGCATGAGTGGGTGGGGAGCAAAGGGATACAGATGCTTAGGAATTGGCCAATAGGTTTAGACAGTGGATTTGGATAGGCTCAGGCTTGGAGGTCCAAAGGGCCTGTATGTGAGCTGTAAATTACCTTTGTTATTCTTTGTTCTTATATTGACAACCTTAAAAGCCAATGATACAATCTGATGCGCTGGCGTATAAGACAGGGAAAATTTGAACAGTTGAGAGGAGAACTGCCAAGTTCGAGCATGTTACAGACTGCTTGCAACATAGGCGAAAGTGAAGACTGTAGATGCTGGAGATCAGGATCTAGATTAGAGTGGTGCTGGAAAAGCACAGCTGATCAGGCAGCATCCGAGGAGCAGGAAAATTGACGTTTCAGGTAAAAGCCCTTCAACTTTTGCCTGAAACATCTATTTTCCTGCTTCTAGGATGCTGCATGACCTGCTGTGCTTTTCCAGCATCACTCTAATCTAGACTCTGCTTGAAAAAAAACTCTCTTAAAGTACCTTTGTGATTATGAAAGTTGAAGCAGAAATTCCTAACAAGGAGAAAAAAAGACACAAGAATATCTCATGTCAAGTACCTCCAGATGTCTGGTTCAGAGACAAGAAATGTTATTTTGTAAATCATAATTGCATGTTTTATTGGGCTAGCATTATAGAAGGAAAGATAAAAGATAGGCTAGAGAAAGAAATTGTGAATAGTGATTGGTTAATTATTCTCTGTTATATTTGAAGATATAACGTTGTGAAGTTTTACTTTACATAGTTCTTGGCAACTCAAATGTTTTCAAATTACTGGATGGGACGAATCTTTTCTGTGTTGCTGGTTTTAAATAAAGCAAGAGAGTATACCCCATGTCGGAACACAGGCCTGGTGACAAGGATTGGATGCCAAAATAGCCATGCTGTTGTCCAGCGCCCAGACTACCAGCAAGGGAAAAATTGCCACCAGCTACTCCCACATATTCATGGGAATAGTACGGTAAACGCTGGACTTAGGTGCTCGTCGACGATGTTGGCCACATCGTACATTAACGTTCTTAATCGTTGTGGCCGCCCACTTAAATTAATTGGACTGGCAGAGAGTTCATTCGTCAAACTGGTGACTACATAAAGAAGCTGTGAACACCTTTTGCAATACACGGGGTCCCGTAAGTTTCTTTCACAGACAACGGGCCATCATTTACCAACACGGAATTCAAGTATTTCCCAAAGTCCAATGGTATTTGCATTGTTAGGACAGATCCATATCATCCATCATCGAAAGAGTCTGGCGGGAACCTTGATCCAAACATTGAAGGCCAGCTGTAAGAAACACCTTACTGTTTCACTTGATACCAAACTGGCCAGTTTCCTGTGTTGTGCCACCCGCTATGCAGCTGAAGGGATAGCTTTCCACAGTTGTTAACAGGGAGAAGAATGTGCACCAAGTTAAATCTCACTTTCTTGGACCTGGAAGTGCAGTTGGAAACAACATCAGGACGCAAGCTTCCTCTAACCGATAAAGACAGTTTACTTGAGAGGACGAAGTTTACTGTCGAAATAACGAAAATGGTTCTGCACGGTAGAATTCATGATTAACGCGACTTCAGGTCCCTCATGCTACAAAGTTCAGGTAGGTGAGCAGATCTTCAACAAGGACGTGGACCGCATGAACGCTGCAAACTCTTAAACGGGGTAGGAATGAAAAGTACCCAGCATCACGGAACACTGCAAGGGCATTCAGAAGCCATGGGTTCACCCTCTCCATTTCGCATCAAACACAGCTCGGAGTCTGAGATTGAGATGGCACATGTCTCGGTCATTACGCCTTTGCTACTTGAAGAAGAGGATGAATTTCTTCCGAGACTCTCTGGATTCGGCCATCGGGTTCATTATACATTTGCAAGCCCGTGTAAGGGGAACAGGCTCTGGTGCAGAAATGCCCCTGGAAAGGCTACAAGGAAAAGAACAGGACTGCATCCCTGGAATAAGAGGGAAGCACATGTAGTGAATTACAGGAAGTCTGCTGAGTAGATGGCATAGGCGTTGAGTTCCCTGATTGGGTGTCTTAATTTGGTCCGATTAAGGAGCCTGGCTGAAAGCTATAAACTGGAGTGTCAGAGGTTTCGTTCGTTCTAACAGCTTGTTTTGAGGATGCTAGACCAGCGTCAAGTGCTAAATAAATGGTAAAAACTATGGTTGTAAAGAGGGGGAGAATTTCTGACGGGTTATCTGTTTCTATGCCGTTATTTCAGGCACCAAGTCCTCTTTTCTACTTGACAGTATCTTTTGGTCTATGACGTCTTTGGGCACTTCGCCTTTCAAAGGTTACACTTTTGTCAGTTTCCACTATATGTTTGGGAATAATGTTACGCATTCCAATACGATCACTTGCAATTATCATCTTCGAACTATGGCAAACTTCACTTTTTTATATATAGAACATAGAGCAGTACAGCACAGAACAGACCTTTTGTCCCTCGATGTTGCGTATACCTGTGAACTATTCTGAGCTCGTCCCTTTACACGATACCATCATCATCCATGTGCACATATAAGTATTATTCAAATGTCCCTAATGTGTCTGACATGACTACGTTAGCAGAAAGGGCATTATCACTCTGCATAAAGAATCTGCCTCTGACGTCTAACTTAAATCTATCAGCCCTCAATATGTCCCCTCGTACAAGCTGCCGTCATCATCATAGGAAAAATATTTCCACTGACTACCCTATCTAGTCATCTGATCATCTTCTATGCATCTATCAAATCCCCTCTTTCCATTGAGAACTGACCCAAGTCTCTCAGCCTTTTCTCATAAGACCTTCCCTCCAGACCAGACAAATCCTGGCAAATCTCCTCTGCACTTTTTCCAATGCTTCCACATCCTTTCTGAAAAGGGGCGACCAGAATTGTACACAATATTCTAAGCATGGCCGCACCAGTGTTTTGCATAGTCTGCAGCATGATAGTGCGGTTCCGGAACGCCATTCCTCTACCAACGAAACCTAACACACCGTAAGCCTTCTGAACAGCACTATCCACCTGGTTTGCAACCTTCATGGATCTATGCACATGGTCTTCCAGATCCCCCTGCACATCCACAAGACCAATAATCCTTCCATTCACCAAGTACTCTGCCATCCTGTTATTCTTCCCAAAGTGCATCATATTTAGCTGCATTGAATTCCATTTGCCAACTCTCAGCCCAATGCTGCAGTTTATCCAAATCCCCCTGCAACCTGTAACGTTCTTCCAAACTGTCCACTACTCCACCAACTTTCGTGTCGTCTTCAAATTTACTAATCCATCCACCTATGCCTGCGACTTAGTCATTTATAAAAATGACAAACAGCAGTGGTCCCAAAACAGATCCTTGTGAAACACCATTAGAAACTGGACTCCAGATTGAATATTTTCCATAACCACCACTCGCTGCCTTCTTCCAAAAAGCCAGGTTCTAATTCAAAGTGCTAAATCACCCTCAATTCCATACCTCTGCATTTCCTCCATCAGCCTACAATGTGGAACCCTATCAAAGGCTTTACTGAAGTCCACGAATACAACGTCAACTGCCCTATTCCCATCTACATGCTTGGTCACCTTCCCAAAAAAATCAATGAGGTTTGTGAGACACGACTTGCCCTTGACGAAACCATGTTGACTCTCTGAAAACAAATAATTACTTGCCAGATGATTACAAATCTTACCTCTTATAATCCTTTCCAAAACTTTTCCTACAACAGACGTAAGGCTCACTGATTTATAATTACCTTGGTCATCTTTGCTGCCCTTCTTGAACAGGGGCACAGCATTTGCAATTCTCCAGTCCTCAGGTACTAAACCTGTAGACAATGACGACTCAAATATCAAAGCTGAAGTCTCTGCTATCTGCTCCCTAGCTTCCCAGGGATAAATCCCATCCGGCCCAGGGTCCTTATCTACTTTCACTCCTTCTAGAATTGCTAACAGCTGTGTGTAACTAACCTCAATCCTTTCTGGTCTAATATCTCGTACTTCATTCTTCTCCTCTACAATATTCTCCTTTTCCTGTGTGAACACTGATGCGAAACGTTCACTTAGCACCTCTCTGATCTCCACAAGGTCCACACTCAACTTCCCATTCTGTCTTTGACTGGCCCTATTTCTACCCTAATCATCCTTTTATTCCTCACATGCCTATTGAAAGCTTTCGGGTTCTCCTTTATTCTATTTGCTAAAGACTGTTCTGTCCTCTCTTTGCTCTTCTTAACTCTCTCTTTAAATACTTCCTAGCTGATCTGTAACTCTCCATTGCCTCATCTGTAACGTCTTGCCTCATCAACACACAAGTCTCTTTCTTGTTCTTAACAAGAGATGTAATTTCTGTCGTAAACTATGGATCCCTTACCTTATCACTTCCTCCCTGCCTGACAGGGATATAGCTATCAAGTTAAAAATCACACAATACCAGGTTATAGTCCAACAGGTTTAATTGGAAGCACACTAGCTTTCGGAGCGACGCTCCTTCATCAGGAGTGTCACTCCGAAAGCTAGTGTGCTTCCAATTAAACCTGTTGGACTATAACCTGGAGTTGTGTGATTTTTATCTTTGTACAACCCAGTCCAACACTGGCATCTCCAAATCACGATAGCCTGTCAAGGACACGCAATATCCTTAAACCAGCTAAATATTTCCATTGTCTGCATCCCCTGCATTTTGCTACTCCATTTCTATACATTCTAATTCTTGCCTAATCACATTAGAATTGCCCTTGGCCCATCGATAACTCTTGACCTGTGGCATGTACCAATCATTTTGCATCGCTAAGCTAAACGTAACTGAATTATGGTCACTCTCTCCAAAGTGCTCAACTACAACTAAATCAAACACCTGTCCTGGTTTACTACCAAGCACCAGATCCAGTGTGGCCTCCCCTCTTGTCAGCCCTTCGTCATACTGTGTCAGGAAATCCTCCTGTATTCAATGGACAAGAATTGATCCATCCAACGTACTAGAGTTATAACATTTCCAATAAATGTTGGGGAAGTTAAAGTCTCCCATAATGACCACCCTGTTCCTTTCACTCCTAACCAGGATAATGTTGCTAATCCCCTCTTCCACCTCTCTGGAACTCTGTGCAGCCCTATAAAAAACTCCAAGAAGAGTGACTTCACCTCTCCTGTTTCTAACCTCAGACCACAATACCTCAGTCGACGAGTCCTCATCAAAAGTTATCTCAGATGCCGTTATACGTCATTGACTAACAAGGCCACACCTCCCCCTCTTTTACCTATTTTCAATGAAAGATATAAACCCGGGAACCTGCAACATCCATTCCTCACCTTGCTCTATCCATGTCTCCGAAATAGCCATAACATGAAGTCCCAGGTACCTAGCTGTGCTGTAAGCTCACCTTCCTTATTTCGGATACCTCTGGCTTTGAAGTAGACACAATTCAATACACTTCGCTGACTGCCAGCATAGTCCTGTGACCCTGAAATCCTGCCCCTGTCCTTCCTACTCTCATCCTCCTCTGGACTGCATCTACACCTCCGGTTCCCATCTCCCTGATGAGCTAGATTAAACCCACACGAATGGCACCAGCAAATACTCCACCCAGTATATTAGTACCCCTCTGGTTCTAGTGAAGACCGTCCTTTTTGTACAGGTCCCACTTTCCCCAGAATGAGCCCACAATTATTCAAATACCTGAAACTCTACGTCCTGCACCATTCTTGCAGTCACACGTTCAGCTGCTACCTCTCCCTATTCCGTGCCTCGCTATCACGTAGAACGGGTAACAAACCAGAGATAATGACTCTATTTGTTTTAGCTCTCAGTTTCCAACCTAGGCTCCAGCATTACATCCCTATCCCTCTTTCTACCTTTGTCGTTGGTACCTACATGACCACGACTTGAAGCTGCTCAGCCTTCAGGACGCCAAAGATACGCTCCGAGACATCACGGACACTGGCACCTGTGAGGCAACACACCACCCGCAAATCTCGTTCGTTCCCAACAAACCTTCTATCTGAACGTCTAACTATGAGTCTCTAATGACTAACACTCTCCTCCTTCCCCTCCTTCCAGATGCTCGTGCTACCTATTCACGTATCTGTTTAATCAGTTTGTCTTGTAAATCACCTTGTTCTGCTAAATATTCCAGTCTCCCAATTTGAAACAATGACGACTCACATTGTTGTCAATGGGATATCTGTATTTGTTTAATAAAAGAACAAGAGAATTTCGGAGAAGGAGGAAGATAGATAAGACAGAGTGAAAAAGGCAGAAAGATCTCCTCACAGGCACTGGGGTTCAAATGCATGTGTCACACATCATTAAAAGATTCATTAACACTGGTCTTCAAAACTGCTCCAAAACATACTGTATGATTGATAGACGAGCCTCTCAGGATTGGCAGGGTATAAGTCTTGAGTTTGAAAAATACAGGGTCACACTCCGACGGGACCACGTTAATCAGAGACGTCTAAAACCCAAGGAGTCACGGAGGAAATTAAATATACAGTTTAAAAACATGCATAACTGACATCGACCCCAGGGGGCGCCGAGATTCCAATAGGCCTCAGGCCAAACGCCACTTTCATTGTTGTTTTTATTCAAAGCTTTCCCTGCCCCAAACAGTTTCAGATCGTGTGTCGGATCGTTTGCTTCAAAGATTTCTCAGGCTCAAAGTGAAAAGATTGTTTAAAGGGGAGAGTGAGCATCCACGTACTGCTGGCTGAACAATCCGAACAAGAATTGAAACTTGTGCAAATTTTCTTGTTGAATTTTCTCTGTCCTTCTCTCATTCCCTGTTATCTTTCTTACTGAAAATCCAAGTGAATAAATCGTGCTCAAGTTGTGTGCCATGTCCGGCTCCAAAACACACCATAGGATTGATGCAGGAGCTGCTCAGCATTGGGAGACTATCAGACTTCAGTTTGACCCAATGCTATCAGAGGTATTTAGCATGGCTTTTTTGGAGGGAGGTCATGCCGACAAAGTTTGGTGGAACCTTTTGCGGAGGTGAACAATTGATTAGATTAGCATCGAGTATTTGATGTAGTTTGCTTGCATTTCTACAAGGCCTTTGCTGAGGTCTCTCACGGGAAACTATTTAAAAAAAACATGATTTCCAGGCTAACTTTATAAATTGAATATAATATTGTCTGTGTACCAGGAGACGGGGGTGGCAGTAGGAGGCTGTTTGCATCACTTCAGAACAGTGTGTCGTGGTGCACCGCAGGTATCAGTGCTTAGTTCCTAATTGGTTTCATGATATGCATAAATTGTACAAATAGGAGTGTGGGTCCGGGCTGAAGGGGTGGCAATTAAGTTTTGTGGGGAGTTAGATGTAATGGAAAAGATTGTAGATTTCTGGGAGATTGTGAATGAGTGGTCAGATGGACAGATCGCTGCAGATGGAGTTCAAACCTGATAAGTGTGATGTGATGTCCTTTGGAAGAAATAACAATACAAGGAACAGACAATGAATGACAGGACATTGGATGTTCAGAACTAGAGAAGTGTCTCCACGGGGATAACATGCGCTGACGAAGTTGGGGGCTGTTTCTGTGCGTTTATCGTGCATTCGAATATAAACGCCACGCTGTTTTGCAGATGTTTTATGGGCTCTTGTTGAAAGCACTCGTGGATTCCTATGAACCAGTTTTGGTCTTCCTCATTTCAGGGAGGATTTAAATGTGTTGCATGCTATTCAAAGGAGGTTCAATCGATTTATTTTTCTAGGATGGGAAAAGGGGATCATCAACCTGCAATGTTTGTGCAGGTTGTGCCTGTATCCACTGAAGTTCAGAAGAGTGAGAGTAATCGTGTTGGTACGTGATAAAACCGGGAGAATCCATAGGGCAGCACGGTGGCTCATTGATTAGTACTTTTGCCTCACAGCGCCAAGGATCTGAGTTTGATTCCACACTCGGGCAACTGTATGTTTGGAGTTTGCACATTCTCTCTGTGTCTGCGTGGGTTTCCTCCGGGTGCTCATGTTTCCTCCCACGTTAGGTGAATTCCCACACTAAATTACACAAATTATCCTGGGATGTCTACGTCAGGTGCGTAATTGTGGGGTAATGTAAAATAATAGGACACGACAATGGGTCTGGATGGTGTAATGTTTGGAAGGTCAGGAGGATCTTTTGGGCCTAATGGTCTGTTTCTACACTGTAGGGATTCTAAGATTCAAACACAGACTGGGTGACCGCTTTGTAAAACACCTCTCGTCCATGTGTAAGCAAGACCTTCCTGAAGCCGGTCATTTTCGTACCATATGCTGCTTTCATGCCCACTTGTCTGCCCTCAGCGTGCTGCAATACTCCAGCAAATCAAAACGAGAACTGGGAAAACAACATCTCATCTTTGCGCTATGCACTTTACAACCATCTGGGCTGAAAATTGAGTTCTACACCTTCAGACGGCGAGCACATTATTTCTTTTAGTTCTGCTTGTGACATTCTCTGTCACTATGTCCTCTCTCCCCTTCCTCCACTCTAGTTGGACTCTCTGTACTTCACAGTCTGTCAGTTCCACCCAACATTTTTCTCTCATCCTCACATATCACTCACTTAATCTGAAAAGTCAACATCCTTTTTTCCACAGCACTCCAACCCAGACCCCACCACCACTCTCTCCCCTAGTGCATAAATTCAGGCCCATCCACAATTCACATCAGCTCTAATGAAACATTATCTGGACTCGAAATGTTAGCTTGCTGACTCTCCATGGATGCCTGACTTGGTGTAATCTTGAGCATATTTTGTTCCCAGTCTTGGTTATTTCTTGTTGCTAGCTTGGGGGAGCAGAGCATTAAGGCCGAATAGATTTGCGATGATTCGTGTTCTCTTTTATTCACAAACTGTCCTGGAGCGAGTGTGAATAATCCAAGGAGAAAGGAGAAAGAGAGTGGGGGAGTGGTCGACATAAGTGGCCGACATTTTAAAGCGGAGGTGAGGAGAAATTTGTTCATCCAGAGAGGGCTCAGTCCATGGAACACATGAACACGGAAAGTGGTTAATGTCAAGACTTTGTTTTCAAAAAGCAGAAGGATATTACTCTTATGACTCGAGGGATCAAATGATACGAAAGGGATACAAGATGATGATATTGAGCTCTATGACCAGCCATAATTATATTAAATGATGGAGCAGGCTTGAGGGATAGAATGGCCTACAGCTGCTCCTATCTTTCATGCTTATATGACGATAAAGCTGTTGTCCATTCTGTCAAATGCTTCTCTCCTGTCTGTCAAAGTCCAATACCATTCGAGTCATGTGTGAACAGAATCAGATTTAATAAAGGCTATACGGTACAAGGATTGGAGAAAGTAAGTGGGTCGGTTGGAACCCAAGGCTTTGTCCTTCTCACACAGATGCACGATCCTCTCGAGGAAACGGAGCTAGATTCCCAAACCAAACTCTCGTGAAAAGTGTGTCAATGTGAATGATGCAGAAAGCGAACAGGAGCGTGTGTGCGTATGTTTGCTGTGTGTGTGTGTGTGAGTGAGAGAGAGAGAGAGAGAGACAGAGCGAGACAGAGCGGCACGGATGTTTGATGGAAAAGGAGAAACAAAGCGAGCGAGGATGAATAAGGAGGGATAAAAGAGGAGACCAAACGGTGGAGGTGTCCTCTTCCTTTGGAACGTTATCATTTGCCCTTCAAACCAATTCTAGGATGCAATACGTCTAATCCTTGAGCAAATTATGCAGTAAACAGAAGAGCTTTGGGAAACTTTGATGAGCAGAGGCATCTGGGAGTTCAGGTCCATTGTACCACGAAGGTTGCTGCACAGGTGGATACAGTGGTCAAGAAGGCATTTTTTTTTGGCTTGTCTTCTTTGGACTGGGTATTGAGTGTAATTGCTGGCAGGTCATCTTAAAATTGTACAAGACATTGGTTCGGCCGCATTTAGAATACTGTGTACAGTTTTGGTCGCCACATTACCAAAAGGATATAGATGCTTTAGAGAGGGTGCAGAGAATGTCTCAGAGAATGTTGCCTGGTATGCAAGTTGCTAGCTATGAAGAGAGATTGAGTGGGTTAGGATTGTTTCCATTTGAAAAGAAGAAGAAATTGGCGGGGGGGGGGGGGGGGGGCGGTGTTGACTGACGTCTACAAAATTATGAAACGTAAACACAGGGTATATAGAGATAAGCATTTTCCCGTGGCATTATGTCAAAGTGGTCAAGGAAACATTCTGCTGACGACTATCTAATGCCAACTACACCTTGGTGACAAATTAGCTGTCTTGTAATTTGAAAGCAAATTCGAAAATTTGGAGAGTGACAAGGGCACACAACGTAGTCTGGGTAAAGTACTTCAACGTTCATCACCAAGAATTTTTACACAGCATCACTGAATGAGCATACAGAAGTGGAGAAAAATGGGAGTGGAAAGGGATGAGTGAGCAAAAAGAGGGGAACATCGTCACCAATTTGGTTGCCACGAGTGCGTCCGTATTTCAGAGTATCTATGGAAGTGGACCACACATATATCTGGTGGATAGGAAATCGCATGATCATAATGAAACACTCTCCACAGTATAATTTGGAAGCGACTACTGCGAATTGAGAAACCCTACGAACAGGTCAGGGAACTCCAAATTGGAAAGCCGAGAGGCATTGTGATCCATCAGCAGCAGCAGTAGACGTACAATCAATCACAACCCTTATCCTCACAGTGAGGGATATCCCTCACTTCCCAACAATCTTTATGATATGGGACGACTGTCGTTTAATGCAGAACGCAGGCGGGTGTCTCAGAATCAGCACGAGGGATGTCTAACAATGAGGTAACAATTTGGTGGTTTAAACATGCAAGTACTTACAGCTGTGGAGGGTGGTAGGCAATTAGATGAATAACAGAAGGAGTTCACCTGTACAGACAACATAGAAGGAGAAAAGACAAAGAGAAAAATAACTGAAAGAGTTAGTGCCATCCATACTCCGAAACTCAAGGAAATGGTTCCATGGACAAAGCAGTGGCATTTGCGTCATTTCTTATCAAGAGATAACGAGTTCATTTTCCATTATTGCCTCTTACTGACAACCTCAGCATTTCAGATGCCTGGCTACTACTTATTTGATTCTCTCCAGGTAATATAGCCAAACAGCTGTAGGATATAGATGTAGATCGTGAGATTGCAGATCATAACAACCTTTCAGCAATAACAAGAGGACATTTTATTCCCCATGACTGAACTACAGGCTAAGACATGCCCTTGTAAAACTGGTATCTGCCCAGCAGTATGAGAAATTACTCAGACATGTCACCATCACAAAAGGACAAATGTCACCATCACAAAGACATCCTGTTCAGTTAATGCTCGTTCAATCCAAGCTAATTTTCATCTTTAGCGCATTGATTGAAGGGAAGGGACAGTCTTTTCAAGCAGCATGTTTTAATTAATGAGCTGCTCGGTAACATTCAATAATTTTTACTATTCGTTACCAGTCTATTTTCATAACTTGTCTTTGCTTCAAGCAAACATTTGACCGTTCCAGTCTAAACCTTCTGACAGAGAAATAGTGTTCGAACACAGTCAGCTGGGAAGGTAGTAGTGTACTGACAAAGTTACTGACTTAGTAATCCAGAACATTAAGGTTATCCTTTGTGAACGTGGGTTCAAATCGCAGAATGGCAGGTGGAGGAAAACTGAATTCATTGAAAATCTGAAAATAAAAACTATCCGAATGGAAGTAGACAAAATTATGAGGTTAAAACAGAGAAATGGTCACACTTATGAAAGAATGAGAAAGCACAGATTCAATGAAAAATATTACTGCGGTGACATGGTGGCTGAGTGGTTCCCATTGCTTCCTTACAGCGCCAGGGAACCAAGCTCGATTCCAGCTTCAGGCGACTGCCTGTGAGGAGATGCCCATTCTCCCTGTGTCTGCATGGGTATCGTCAGTGTGTTCTGGTTTCTTCCCACAATGCAAAGCTGTGTAGCTTAGTTGAATTAGCCATGTTAAATTGCCCAACATTTTCAGGAAGGTGTAAGTTCAGCGCATTTGTCAAGGGTAAATGTAGAGTAATAGAAGAATGGGTCTGGCGGGGTGCTCTTCGAAGTGTTGGTGGACTTTTTGGGCCGAACGGCCTGTTTCCACACTGTAGGGATTTTATGTTTCTGGTCAGCTTTGATCTTTCCAACAGGTGGCTCAGACTCAATGGCTGGAGTGGTCTACTGCTCCAGATTTGCACATTCTTGTATAAATCAAAACTTCGTGTTTGTTAGTAGGAGGCCATTCAAACTCACGAGTCCGTTAACCACAAAGAAGAAGACACTATTCAGCCTCTCGAGTCTGTTCCAAAAGAACAACAGGGGACCATTCAACCTCTCCATTCTCTTCAAGTGTATGAGGACAAACCCATTCAGCTTTTCGTGTCTGCTACACAGAACAAGGAGGAGGCCATCTCGAGCCAGCTGGATATACGAAATAGTAATTCATTTCGCACTGACAGTCTGTTATATGGGATTTGGCCCAGGTCAGTCACACCAGCAATCATTTAAAGGAGATTAGGAAGTGCCCAAGCCATGCAACAAGCCTATTTTTCATGCACAGAAGACAGCCATTCAGTCTATCTCGGACCATTTACACAGGTATGATGAGGCTATTGAGCTCCTCTTGCCTGTTACAAGGGGACACCAGGCGACAATTCAGCCCAGGGCATCTTAGACAGCAATGGGGTGGGAGTACGAATTGGTTCAACAGCCTAATGACCCTTTTACAATGAAAGGTAAGGAAACCATACAAACATTGAGCAGCGTGCTTGAAAATGGGTTAATGGTTGTTTCCTATCATGAGTGTAAGGCAAGAAAAGCTGAAGGTCATTTTGTTCCTCTGTCCCATGACACAAGAACATCAGGAGGCAATTAAAGTTATCAAACCTAGTTAAATTGAGTGTGAAATATCATTAACCAGTTGAAGTAGAATACACAGTGTAAGGTGGATGTCATTCATCTCTTATGTACTGTTACTGTGGAATAGGATAAAATCAGCCAGCCTTAACCAGTAACTTGCACAGAAAGAGGAGAGGGCTTTTCAGCCTCCACTATTAATAATGGGGAAATGCAAATAATGTGCATGAATAAACTATTGAGCTCTTTGAATTTGCTCCATTATTCAATGACATTGTGCAGGATTTAACTGTGGCCTCAATTGTACATGCAGCAAGGCGACACAGATAAGTTGACACTCTCTTGCTCATCGTACATCCGTCTGACTCTGTTTTACTGATATACAATGAACGTCTTCACCACTGTGGGAAGAGAAGTCGAAATACTCATGACCTTTCGAGAGAAGAAAACATTTTCATCTCTATATTAAATGGGAGATTGCTTCGCTTATGGAAGTGTCCATAATTCTAGTCCTTTTGTCAGTTTCTATCGCAAGCCAGATCGAGAATATAAAACGAAAAGTGTTGCTGCAACTGAAAGGGATCTTAGTGCGATCACATCTAGAGAATCTTGCACAAATTTAGTTATCCTCCAAAAGGAAGGATACTGTTACATTGGGGAAGTTCAGATATGTTTCACTCGCTTTCTTCCTGTGATGAGGGCGTCAATGTATAAGGAAACAAATTGGCAGGTTGAGCCAATACCCGTTGGAGCTGACAAGAATGAAAGCTGATCTTGTTTTAACATAACACTCAAACGGTTCAGCAACAGATGCCAATTTAACAATAATTGGAGGATTCATTCTGCTTCATGAGTCTATTGCACCGGAGCAGCAGAAGTACTTTACACCAGAACAGAACTTCCACAGCTGACATCAGAACAGGAGGGGATTATTCTGCTCCTGGAGTCTATATACGGGAACAGGAAGAGGCCAGGCTGGCCCACAAGTATACAACACTGCACTCAGTGTAGGCCATGCAGCACTTGTATCCTGTTAAACATTAACAGTAACATTCCATTCAGCCTTCTCGAGTCTGGAACACATGAAGGAGAAGAGGCCTTAAGTTGACTGGAGGTTGTTTCACTGTCATACACTGAGGCCTCTCAGACAATTGAGACTGTTCCAGAAGAAGACAAGAATGATGTGAAACCACTGGAGTTTTGTTTTAGTAGGAACAGGAGGAGGTAGTTCAGCCCGTGTAAACTGTGACACATTAAAAGAAGGGACCATTCAGCCTCCTTGACATTGGAACACACGAACTAGAACAGGCCTTAAAGTTTCTGGCGATTGTTTCACTGTAATATACAGCGGCCACTCGGACAATTGAGTCTGTTTCACAGGAAGACGAGAATGATTTTTTTGGTATATATAGGAAGAGAAGGAAGTAGTTCAGCCCATGTATCTACTATAAGAGAATGGGAGAAGACCAATCACTACCTCGATTCCATTTTAGGAATTCTAGAGGAGACTGGTTAGTCCTTCTAGCCTGTTATGGAAAAGCACGAGAAGGCCCTTTAGCTCCTCAAAATGCAACATACCAACAATAAGATTCCATAAGCCAACAAGCGCCTTACATAACAACAGGAAAACGATATTCAAAGCTTGAACTGTTAACTCAGAAACAAGATGAAGACATTCAGGCCCTCAAGATGGAAGGCCTCAGGCCCTCATAGAGGCATGAGGAATGGATTCTGCCTTCCGATTCTGTAAGGCAGTAGCAGAATAAGGCTATTCAGCCATTGAAGTATTTTACAACGCAATCAGGGCAGATCTTTTAGTTCGTTTCGTCCCTTGATTAGGAATTGGAATGGAATGCACAGGTTAAAGAAAGGGAGTAACAGCCTATAATCAACATCACGAGGAATAAAAAGTGAATAGCAAACATTAGCATTGAAGATAAATGCATATAATCTAGTATTAAGGAAATGATTGCAGGAAACTGGTCAAATTCAAACTACAATCCATAGATTCAGCAAAGTTTCATGAAGGGTGAGTCCTGTTTGAATAATTTGTTCTTTAACGATATGACAAGCCAAGTAGATAACTGGGATCCTATAAATATAAAAGGAGTAGAAGTAGGCCAACTCGCCCTTCGAGCCTGCGCAGCCATTCAATAACTTCATGCCTGACCTTGCATGGCCTCCGCTTCACTTACCCACCCTCTCACGATAACACTCAACTTCTTTATTATTCAAACAATCATCTAACTACCTTTGAAACATTCAATGAGGAAGCCTGAATAGCTTCAGAGGACATGGAATTCCACAGATTGACAACAGTCTGGGTGAAGAAGTTCCTTTTAATTCGATCCTGAATCTGCATCCCCTAATTTCGATACTGTGCCCTTTCAGCTTAGTTTCCCGCCAGTGGGAAAAAGCCTCTCTAAATATATATTTTTTTGCTCCCTTCATAACAGTAAATAACATCATATCGATTAAAACTCCGTTGTACATCGTGCTTGTTATATCTTTATAGATTTCCAGGAGATTGGTTAAGCATAACCTGCCAATGATGAACCCATGCTTCGTCTGCCTAATGGAGCAGGTTTAATCCACATGTCTTGATATTTTTTTCGTTGATAACAAATTCAAGCATTTTGCACACTACAGAAGTCAAACAAACCAGTCTGGAATTTCCTATCTTTTAATTACCTCTTTTCGTTTATAGACTGGTTATACTTTTGCTGCTTTCCAATTTTTGAAAAATTGCCACAAGTTCATTTTCCATTTCTCTCATCACCTCTTTTGGTACTTTTACACATATTCCACGATGAGAATTACATTACATTACAGTGTGGAAACAGGCCCTCTGGGCCAACACGTCCACACCGATCCGCCGAAGCGTAACCCTAAGTGAAATTAGGGATGCAAGCGTAACATGCCCCTACATTTACCCCTTACCTCACACAATGGGCAATTTAGCATGGCCAATTCACCTGACCTGAACATCAGGGAGGAAACCGGAGCATCCGGAGGAAACTCACGCAGACACGGGGAGAACGTGGAAACTCCACACAGTCAGTCGCCTGATGTGGGAATTGAACCCGGGTCTTTGGCACTGTGAGGCAGCAGTGCTAACTGCTGTGCCACCGTGCCACACACGAATTGTGCACTTGAATAATGAACTACACAAAGGGTTAACAAGAAAGATAAAAGTAAAATCACATGGGATTCGGAAGAATTTCCTAATTTGGCTGGAGGATTGGCTAAAAGACAAAATTCAAACAGATAGAATGAACCAATATTATTCTGGTTTGGCGAGATGTAATGAGTTGAGTGCTAAAGGGTTTGATCATCAGATCAAAATTATTTGCAATCTGTTTTATGAATTGGATGACCTGTGATAGATTGTACGAATGCCAAATGTTCAGGTGACACTAGAGTATCTTGGAAAGTAAGTTGCATTGAATAAGTAAGAAGTCGACAAACTGGTATGAATAGGTTAGCACATAATTTAGCATATGAATTTAACGAATAAGTTTAATTTACGAGATAATCCACGTTGGTCAGAGGAATACAAAGGCAACTTACTATCTAAGTGAAGAGGGATTTACAGGGATACATTGCTGAAGGATCTCAGTGTCCTTATACATGTGTCATAGAAAACGAGAGTTCAGTTACATCAGTTAATAAAGAAGGCAAATCGAATTTTGGCATTTATTTTCAAAGGGATGTAGAACAAATATCAGGAAGCGTTACTGATACTATGAGTATTACTGGTATTAGTGATACTGTAACTGCAGTAATGTGTACAGTTTAGGTCCCTGAGGGGCGTAATGTTATGTTCACATCATTGCCTGTGTATGTCCATGAATGTCAATACACTGAGAGATAATCAATATATCATTCACAGCTATTTGGAAAGTTATGGATCATAGCAGCTTACTGGAACTGAGACCATAACCACCACTGCCAGCACAGTCCTCGCCCTGATGTGAAGCTGTGTGCTGTATTGATGTACAAGACGCTGCTCTGTGTATCAAGCGCACATTACACGAGGTATTTGTGTTACGTGTAAATCAGTCAGGTGTTCCAAGAAAAACAGGGTAGACAGACAGTACTTGTTTTCACAACTCCCCCTCTCTCGAGCCTCTTCTCCATGTGTTGGTCGTATGGCAGACCTGGATACTCTGTATCTCCAAAAAAACATCCAAACCCCCTCCAATAAGTTTTAAAGTAAAAAGCTGAGTTTCAAGTTGCATTTCCTGTCGTTTACAAAATACTCCAGGTTACTCCTCATGTTGTTGAACACACAATCAATTGGGAGCAGCTAACATAGGCAGAGATCAAATTTCAAAAACGTGTCTCAAAGCTGCTGGATTCAATATTCCATTTACTCCCTCAAAGTCACTAACATTACTTTCAATTCAAACCCTTCAGACGGTGTGCATGCAATTTATCATTTTCCACAATCATTTTAAACTTTTCGTTATCTAAACACTTTAAGTATTTCAGAACGCAAGGTTTTTTTTAACCAATATGCTTACGTGAAACCAGCCTTAGTGATTTCGACATTCCTGTTCCTCAATATATTTAATAATTTCACAGTAATTCTCCGGTGCTGAGATGCCTTATTAACGAATGGATTGACGGGTTAAGGATGCATCTTTCATCACTGCATTGCAATATTGAAAATCTGCAGACAGCTTCGAAGGTTTGAGAAAAAAATCACAACAGTGTTTAATATTTTCAGCTCTCTGTAAAACAAACAGCATCTATGCATTCCAATTCAAGCCAAATAGTTTGATTAATAGTCATTCACTGCTGGTTTAAAGTGGTGGGATGCAAATTCCTGGATATGAATATGTCAGACAGTCCCCTAACCCCTGTTCGGAAATAAGAGTGCTGGAGTTAACGAAGGAAATGCCAACTGTTTTGCCAGATCATACTTTTTTTAAAAAATTCTCAGTATTAAGTTTCTCCGACTTGAGAACATGTCATCAGTCATTTTTTCTCCAAAGAGAATTGCATTTCCAAAATTCCAACTTTGGTATTACTTGAATATTTTTACACCAAAGTACATTTAGAATACTATAGATTCCCTACAGTATGGAAACAAGCTATTTGGCCCAACAAATCCACTCCAACCCTCTGAAGAGTAACTCACTCAGGCCCATTCCCTACCCTAATCATCCATAATAACCACTCATTAATGCTCCTAAGCTACGCATTCCTGAACACTTCGGGCAATTTAGCATGACCAATTCAACTAACAGGGACATCGTTAGCTTGTCAGAAGAAATCAGAACACCTGGAGTAAACCCACGCAGACATGAGGAGAATGCATAAACTCCATACAGCCAGTCGTCTGAGACTGGAATCAAACGTAGGTCCTCGGTGGCGTGAGACAGCCGTGCTAACTTCTGAGCAAATCCTATGATCAGCATTAACGATTCAAGCATGTGTTAAAACAATATTTGGAAGGTCAATCTAACCAGAAAATTAAATTGCAGACATGATAATTTAAACATAAGGTTTCTGAAATGAAAGTTTGCCCAGACCTCTTTTCTTAATTGAAAAACAGCACAGTTTGTACAGAAATTTGAGGAAAGAGTAAATACATTCTATCATCTGATGAAATTTTACTTCACCGATTAACTTTCATTGACTGAAGACAATTCCAAAACGTGAATATTTATCTCGCATTAAGAACCTAAATTTTAAATCTAAATTGCCTCGCAGCATTTTGCCTTACAAAACTACTGATCAATCTTTGATTCTCATGTTCCTCACTGGTACAGGCACACACCACACTTTAAAACCACCACATATTGGCAATGCACAACGTTCAAAATATTTCCAAATTGTGAGCACCAGGAGGCAAAACACACAAATTATGGTACACAACATTTAACAACAAACAAAGGAAGATGCATCCCAAATAGGCCACAAAGAAATAACACTCAGTATAAAGACTCTGGGCACTCAATGTTAGCATCCAAACAGAAATGAATCTTAACGTCACTCAAACACAAAAGCTGGACTTTCCCTCTCTCGGTCTATCTCTCACTCTGTTCCATCTCTCTCTGTCTCTCTCTCTCTCTCTCTCTCTTTCTCTCTCTCTCTCTCTTTCTGTCTCTTTCTCTCTCTCTCTCTCCCACACCCAACTCTCTCTTCCCCCCACTTTCGCTTCCTCCCTCCCTCTATCCCTTTCTCCAAGACTTGTAAATATGGCGAGAAGCTACAAGATTAACAGCCATTTTATTCTTACTTACTTCCATAAAACTCAGCGGTGACCAATAGCTGTGGACTGAAGAATTTCCCTTTAATTTGACAAGAGTTCGGCAGACAAATATTAAGTCCTTCTCTTCCTTTTATTTGTTTTCGTTATCCCACCACTCTCTTTACATGTTAGCTGGGTCTGCGGGATTCCAAATTATTTCGTCATTAGTCTATTCTATTCCATTAACTTCTCACTTGCATCTGCTAAACATTTGGTTGAGTGGACCCTCGGGTCCCCAATCTAATGCTTCCTCTGTTGTCATGGCCATTATTATAGGGTTCCTGGATAGTGAGTGAGCAACCCTCCAGGATCCATGATTAAATAAAACTGCATCACGACAACCGCGGCCCAATCCTTGCCTGATGCGCTAAACCAAACCATCTCGACACACATCACCATGGTAATCAACGAACCAACAAACATTCACACCAGATTACCTTCTAGTCTGAGTCATAATATCCGAGTATCCAAAGTAGAGGTCCTTCCAGCCTGCTCTGGAGGAATGGTAATCCTCAGTTACTCAGCTAATGCCGGAGGCCACTCGCAGAACAGAGCTGCATGTGATTAACTTCTGTCCAACCCGACCTTTGTGCCCGAGTACTCTCAAGATGACCAATCCAGAGGTTCCCACTTGCAGACTGTAGTCAGATTGACTTGACCTGTCACGCGTTGCTAACCCACTGCTACTCCAAGTTATCATAACTGACAATAAACTGAATTACTCGCTATGTGGGTATCCTCCCTCTTTGTGACTGAGTGAACTCATTTTAGATTCGCATACGAGAGTTGTTGCCAGGTCCTCCCAGCAAGCCAGGCAGACAGATCACAATAAATACAAACGCAAGATAACTCCACACCCCCGAGTGATCCTGTTTCCTGCACTCTGCTCACAGCGCTAAATTCTTCGAGTAGAATTAATAAACAATTCATTCTATACCCAGAACATAGAACATAGAACATAGAAGGATACAGCGCAGTACAGGCCCTTCGGCCCTCGATGTTGCGCCGACCGAATCCTACCTAACCTATACTAGCCCAATAACTTCCAAATGCCTATCCAATGCCCGCTTAAATGACCATAAAGAAGGAGAGTTCACCACTGATACAGGCAGGGCATTCCATGAACTCACAACCCGCTGTGTGAAGAATCTACCCCTAACATCTGTCCTATACCTACCACCCCTTAATTTAAAGCTATGTCCCCTAGTAACACCTGACTCCATTAGCGGTAAAAGGTTCTTAGTATCTACCCTATCTAAACCCCTAATCATCTTATACACTTCTAACAGATCTCCCCTAAACCTTCTCTTCTCCAATGAGAACAGCCCCAAGTGCCTCAGCCTTTCCTCATAAGATTTTCCTACCATTCCAGGCAACATCCTGGTAAACCTCCTCTGCACTCGTTCTAAAGCTTCCACAGTTTATGCCCAGCATCAAAGAGTTAATTGAAGTTACGCTGGTGGAATGAAAGCTCTGAGAATCTGAGATTTTCACCAAACAAAAGAAAACATACAGTTTCATACATTTGTTTCAACTCATCTTTTACTTTACACAGTAATCGTAAGATTAATTCATCACATAAATTTCCAGTGTACACAATGATATGACAGCACGGCAAGAGATGAACAAACTTTTTGTCAACATCCCAGTCCTCCACTATTTCATGAACCTTTTGATACTCTGTTTTCTCTCTTCTTGGGGATTTTCACAATCGACATTGTATTCCAATACGTTTCTTCATAGACATTTGCAAGCTGCACTGGGTTTACTGCTAATTGACTGAATGCTTGCCTATCACTTGAGGGCCTTTTTCAATTCCTTGTTAATCCCAATGGTTGAAATACAAATGAACATTGATTTCTATTGATAGCTGTAATATCAGTACCACAAATTGATCTGATTACACTTAACAAATTCAGCAAACAAATTGTGAGCAGTTTCTTTCTCACAGTGCTTTCTGATTAATCCAATCTTTCTCCGTGTGTGCCTTATAATGTGTTCATGCAAACCACATTGCACTATCTATTAGATCCTGTATATTAGATTCAAACCTCCAATCAAATCTATCTATAATGAATTGAGAGCAGCTTTTCTTGTCTGAGACTGGACTTCAATCAAACATTTGTTTAAATATATGATTTAATGTCGTCTTTTTTTTTATATGTATCTATGGTTATTTGAATGATCTTAACCATGACTTCCAATTAGTGTTGTAGACAGATTCACTAATTAAATGTTCTTATATATGTCTTCTGCATAAACAACTGCAGCTGCATATTCTACCTCAATTGGGTCTACAGTTCTAGTATTGCTGTACATGTAAAGACACATGTATCAAATATTTTCACATGCTCTCTATCTGCAATCAGCCATGTTCTACTGTATTATCCGTGGAAAGAGTTTGGCCATTTTCACCTTCTCGGTCATTAAAAGACCAAACACAACGCCTTGCGAGAGCGAGAGAATCGTCACAAAAACTTGTGAAGCAGACATTTATAATGGAAACTTGACAATTCGCAGACACCTCCTCCTACTGCCCTCTCGACCATGACCACATCATCGCTCAAACCATCCCTAACCTGATCACCTCAGGGGATCTCCCATGCACAGCGCGAAACTCATTGTCCAGGAACACCACATCGCCCATTTCTCCCTCATAATGAAAATTTCCAAACCTCACTTCGGTCTACCCATTCTCACAGCCTGCTCCTGTCCCACTGAACTCATCTCTGCATACTTTGGCACTTTCCTGTCCTCCTTAGTCGAGGAAATCCACACCTACATTCGGGATACCACCCACATTCTTCACCTCCTCCAGGAATTTCCTTTCCCTGGCCCCCAAACTCTTATCTTCACCATGGACATCCACTCCCTGTACATACCTATCCGCCAAGGTGAAGGCCTCCCAGCCCTCTTTTTCTTCCTCTCACACCGTCCCAACCAGTATCCTTCCACTAAAACCCTCAACACCTGGCTAAACTTATCATCACAGTTAACAATTTCTCCTTCCAATTCTCCCACCTCCTTGAAGTCAAAGAGGGAGCCATGGGCACCCCCATTTGAGCCTGCCTCTTTGCCAGATACATGCAACTGTGCATCTTCTGCAGCTACACTAGCTTCAAACCTTACCTGTTCCTCCACTACGTCGATGACTGTATCGGCGCCACCTCATTCTACTATGAGGAGGTTGAACAGTTCATCAACTTCATTAATTAGATTACCTAATTGAGACCCTGCAATCACGCAGGATTAAAGTGGATATCACCAGTTTCCACATTTCCCCTCGCCCAACATTTCATTCATCCAGCCTATTCACGCCATCCTCCTCACTGACCTATCACCATCTCCCCCAACTTCGTCTACCTATTGCAGTCTCAGCTAACCTGCCCCAATCCCACTCACCTTCCATTTATCTCTCAACATCGTCGTCCACAAACCTCATTCCTGATGATGGGCTAATGCCTGAAACATCGATCCTCTTGGTCCTCGGATTCAGCTATGCTTTTACAGTAACACACTCTCGACTGAAAACACATCAGCACGGAGAGTTCTTCCACATTCTGAATCCGACAAATACAGATACCACAACTAATGGATCAAGTCACAGAGTAATGCTATCACACCGTAATGCCGCAGAGTAATGTGGTGAATGGTAATATTTCAGCCTTAGAATTCACCGCTGGATGCTGGGCTCCCTGGTCAGTGAAGAAGGGATATTTGTGGAGCTTCTTTCTTCCCTTAACTGTTTATGCGCCCATATGCAGTCACAACCGAAAATGAACCACAGAGCTTTGAAATGAACCACTGAAACTGGATCACTCAGTGTCCAAACGCATTAAGACCCGCATATCATTGAGGTTTAGACTGAGGAACGACGTGCAATTTCTCTGTAGCGCAACACTCAGAGGAAATACCGTCTTCAACAACATTCAGTCAAATCACCACAGCCCCATGTTCAATGATGACTTCGTCGCTCACTTCAACAATATCAACATCCTGCGGTATAACAATTCACTGCTAGCTGTCCACGAACCACAATTTGAATCCAAGGAGAACATTAGATGATGCGAGTCTGACAACTTCCTTCTTGACTGTGTCGAGGATAAAACAGGTCGTTTCATTTACAATCCATTCACAACGTTAAATCTTGACTCTCACCAACCCTTCCAAAAATGGGAACTAGTGCATACCACCTGTAGCTGCGTTACTATCACTACTGAAGATTCTTTCATCACCACTTAAAAAATCCATGATCTAGACAAAACGAAGACAGCAGATGGAGTGATACAATGAATCCAAGGTGCAATCTTCCCCGGCTTCAGGCCATGTTTGTGTTCCTTTACAGTGATGTGGTTAAAATTCTTCTTCCTCACACCATCGCTTGATGTATTTACCCTGCCCGGACTGCACTTTATCAACATGGCAGTTCACCGTAGCCTTCTCGAGGCCATTACCATTAGCTGTTACAGTCGGTAAAGAAGCATGCATCCCATTAATGACCATACATAATGAATCAACACGGAGATAGACAAGCACAACAAACAATGTGGCATTGTTTGTTGCTGTTTTCAGTGACCTATATCAAAATACTTTACAAGTTGTGTAATCCAACGAACAGGTTTATTGTTAAGTTTAAAGACAAAACAGTCATTAACATATTAATTATATTTCAATATCGTGAGGTAAATGTATGAATGTGCATTAATTCTCAGATAACAGTAAATCTATATTAAGCAGTAATCTACTTCCAATATATCAGGAACTTCTGTTAACTTACGAAAGTGAAACTACATTAGACATGTTCAACAATGAGTATCACTGCATCCTTCTCGTCAGGGACAATGCTTCACAATAGCTGGTGTGGAGAATTTGTTGTTCTGAACATCATTCACAAACCCAATCTAATGCGAAACCACTTGAAGAGGACAAAAGTCACCGATGCGCATCACATTCTGAATCAAAGATAACATGCTGTATCATCATTCCGTGGTAATTTCAGTATTTTCCTGGACATTTAATTTGACAGAAACAAACACCTTCAGGTACCTCCGTGTGACAGACAAACAGGGCAGTTCTTACAACACTGTGGCATCATGCATTCATTCATGATTCAAAACAAGCTTCTGACGCATGCAGGACATTAAGGTCATGATTGGAGATGTTAGAGGTCAGATTCGAAGATAGTGGTGCTGGAAAAGCAAAGCAGGTCAGGCATTTCCAAGGAGCAGGTGAATCGACGTTTTGTGCATAAACCCTTGGATGCTGCCTGGCTGTTGCACTTTTCCAGCACCACACTCTTCGATTCTGCTCTCACATTTAGACTGTTTCCCACGGCTTCCTTTTTTACTTTATTCAATTGTTCCCTGTTATGTCCAATTTACCCTGAACAATTCACCATTAATGGTCAATCTGAAGATACATTTTTGAACATACCACTGCAGAGGGTCCCTTTCTTCACATTCTGATTCTAGACTAACTGTGAAATTGTACATATTGCAATGAACACTTAAAACAAAATCAAATGCAGAGCGAAAGAATTAAACCATTGTCATGATATGTGAGAATTGCTTCCTAACCTGACAAAATGAGGCACAAAATGATGCAGCACTTACTTCAGATGCAGTAAATGCATCGGCTGTTCTCACTATTTAATCCATTTAATAATAAGATTAAAAGGACGGCTCAGCAAATTTTTCAAATGCTCTCTGAACTTTGTTTGAGTGATGGCGTAAACACAAGTGTTGGTGCAGCAACTCAGCAGCTGCAGCATGAAGCCCATTTCTCGTACAAGATCAGACATCCAAATGGAACTGCAGCCAAAGAAATACATGCGTCTCCATAGAGAATAAAGCATCAGCATTGACCATAATAAGACAAAATTTCCAGAGATTACAAACAATAAAATGATCGATTTCCTTCGACTCTCCATTTCTGCGTCTCTGGAACTCTCCCTGCTGTGAGACCGGAGTCTCCTGCGGGCTCTGCTGGTCACGAAGATGTTTCTGACAATAAAAGCGTTGAGAAGTAGAATAAGAATGAAAGGAACACATGGAGTTAAAATATGCTGTAGAAATTCAATTGCTGTCCATGCTACTGAAATTACATTTTCACTTGGAACAACACAAAACCACGGAGCATTCTGAAGCGTGTACAGGCCTGAGAACATCAAAATCCAGAAAATGTTCTTTATGAAGCTCAACACAATCACTACTGACAACACTGCAGCCGCTGATTTCTTCGTACAAAATGTCATTTTCCAATTTGGAACAGAAATAGCTACAAATCGATCGAATGTAAAAGCGACTGTGAACCAAACAGACCAGTCTGTGACTAGGTAAAGCAGAACAGCATGAATATTACATAATGGGAGCGTCTTTAGGAATAAGAAGTATTCCCGATAAAGAATAGGAATGTGCCTCATTATCAGGTCGAGGATAATGACTAGTAGATCCGAAGTTGACATTGCCACGAGGTAGATAGTGACACATGATGAAAGGTTGCAATTTCTCCGAACGAGAATCAGAATAGTTAAGATGTTAACTGCAAGGAAGGGAAAGAGAATTAAAGGTTAGCTGAAGGATTAGTGACAGTGCACAAGTGTTTTAATATTCACGATTGGGGGAAAATTACAACAGATATTGAAATGAATTAACCTGGTGCTCACTGGAAACATTGTTCATGCAACTCATAGGCACGCAGTTTGAAAGTGATTCATAACCAGAAAGATGATTATGAGTAGGGACCTTCTTGGCAACAAACAGCTAATATGTCTGGGACTAGTTTTCAATCACAACGACATTCTGCTGACCATGGTCATAAGATTAGTTCTTCGATAGCTTTACCATTGTATAAGCTCTGGAAAAGCCATTAGATCTCCAGGAGCTGTCTGTTCTATGCAGTGAGAAGCGCTTTAACCGTAAAGAAAATCCGTTTGCCTTCCCAGCAGCAGAGTTGCAACTGCTGGGGATTGAAGGACAGACATTCAACAAATGTGTACTAGGGAGCTTATGTCTTTTGGAAATCAGTTAAAATATACACAACAGGAGCATCAAGAAGCAGCATTCTGATCAGAACAAGAACAATCTCGAACACTTCTTATAAACAGATCCCACTGAATTATGTTTGAATCTTCTTTTTCACAATTCATAACAATCATGTTTGTCTCTTCTCTGTGTAATGGGTCCGTTTTATCAGAGGGTTAATCTTTCAATATGAAAATTTTAAGACAATGATTCATAATTGCTTCCCTCGAGCTCCAGTCTATTTAGCATTAGTCGCACTTATTAAGGACATAAAACTGATCCATTTTCTCTATCGCCACGGATCCAAAGAGCATGAAATTCTGAGCATGCTTCCAAACCATTACATATTCTGATGAATTCCGGAGGTGCAACGCACGAATTCGAACCCACTCGCCCGATGAAATACTCGAATACCTGTCGTGGAAATGGGAGCTGGGGAAATGAATAAGACAGTGAAATGGGAGGAGTGGGTGGAAAATAATGTGGCTGAGAGCATACTTGAATGTCTATCCATATTAACACAGACTTGTAAAAATCTGGAAAGTTTGTGTTCAGTTTTCCAAGCATCTTGTGGTGTTTGTTATGTATGCCAAGGTGAAGTTGAAGTATGGCTCGGGGATGTACGATGTGAACGTTTATAGCTTTACTAAGATAACATTGATTTATGGGAGACCAAATTCAGTATAAGGAAATTAAACATAAGGAAGGGAAACATAATTGAAACTTTGTACAGGTCTAATCCCATGTGAACAAAAGCCCCAACAAGCAAGCATCCAAGACAGTTTGCTTAGAGAATATCTAAAGATAGAAACAAGTATTTAAATAAAAGAAGTGATTAATTCCAGCTTTATTAATGAAAGCATATTGTCCCATTAGGTGAACAACAGTTAGGATAAAGGGTGTCAATCTCAGTCCATGAGGCAATCGGCTTAACTCATTAAGCCACGATGAAAATTGCAGCTGAAGCTTTTTTTTTATTCTGTAGTTCGTTGTCTCCGTGAAGTTACTTACAATATTGTGAAAAAACTTTCAAAAGATTCTTTAGACAATCAGAGACACAGATTTCCACAGTTACAGATGCACATAATGACCAACACGCAATGTAAGCATTGGCGAAAAACATTTAAACCTAAATGTGAAAGTTAATTGAGCTCCAGAACCGATGCCTGGGCACCGCCTGAATGAAATATGTTGTTCATAATATATTAGTTGAAATGTACAAATGTATAACTTATAATGTCTCACATGATGATTCAAGTAAGTGTTTGGCTTTGGAAAAACTGAATATAGACATTGTTACAAAGGGTTTGGTAGGTATCCACAATCAATGAAAGGTTGAAGCAAGTATATCACGATGGCTTTGAACTTGTGAGCAGAGGCAGAAACAGAAACACCAACAGCCAGTGAGAAAGGAGCATAAATATGAAACAAGGGAAAGTGGACACTTCAAAATAAAGAAAAGCACTTACAGGGAACAGCAAAACTGGGATTTGAAAGTCAGAGATTGACAGCACGTTGTGCGAACCACAGATTCCTTATCCAAAAGAGAGAGTGAGGTCATGGCAGAATCTAAACAAAATGATGTAATCCATTATTTTGCCAGTACTGTGCATCCGTCAGTGGGAATATTCGTGATGGCTTAACAGCACATGGTGCTGGAGAGTGACAAATCAGTTTTATATGAGCTCCAATTGCTTAGCTCTGCTATCTTCAGAAGAGTTGCGAGAGCACCTGACCAGGCGAGTGTATATTTAATGGAAACAAAGACAAATTTTCATGCAGAAGTCAGTTCAGGGATACCAAGGGAGGGAGGTGTGCTGGAGAGATTGTGAGCAGGATTGGTTCATTCCATGTCTTTGGTTCGTGGATCAGAACCCCGCGAATGCACAAGCTGTTTGAAAGGCATAAAATCAGAGTGCGCCATTGTGCAGAAAATGGCCGACATGCTTTAAACGGAATGAAACGAACTGCTGCAACATTAAAACACAAAATGGCCAACAAAGGATGAGTAGAATTGAGCAGTCTGTTCCAGCAATTAACTGAAACATAATTGAACCTTTGAACAGGGCTAATCTCAGGTGAGCAAAAGCCCCAACAAACAAGCATACAAGACAGTTTTGTAAGAGAATACCCAAGGATAGAAACAAGTATACGTGAAGTGATTGATTCCAGCTTTATTAATGAAAATATGTTGTCGCATAAGCATTGGCGATAAACATTTAAACCTAAACGTGAAAGCTAATTGAGCTCAGGAAACAATGCCTGAGCACGGCCTGACTGAAATATGTTGTTCACAATTTATTAGTTGAAATGTACAACTAACGTTATAACGGGAAATTAATACTACGAATCTGATAGCAGTTTGCTAAAGCCAGCTATCTTTCATATTTTACATATAATTTGGACACTGGAAAATCTGAGAGGAATACTAGAATTTGATGAAGACAGCACATGGAACAGAGTGAAAAGCAGAATTAAAGCATTTGTAAATTCGCAAGTCTTGGACAAACCTGAAAGCATATTATCAGCAACTTCGGAATTCGAATTAGTGGGATACAAAGAAAGATCCCAGGTTTGAATATTACAGTTATTTTTAAGCGCCAAGGCGCTTATGTGATTATGAGAACCTGGAGCTCTACCCATCACTGAATACCCATCCAAATGTCTCTTAAATGTTGCACTTGTGGCAACCCCTTGTGGCAGCTCATTCCATACCCGTACTACCCTCTGCTTGAAACAGTTGCCCCTTATATCTCTTATATATCTTTCCCCTCTCATCCTAAACCTATGCCCTCTAGTTCTGGACTCCCCGACCCCAGGGAAAAGACTTTGTCTATTTATCCTATCCATGCTCCTCATAATTTTGTACACTTCTATAAGGTCACCCCTCAGCCTCCGACGCCCCAGGGAAAACAGCCTGTTCAGACTCTCCACGTAGCTCAGAACCTCCAACCATGGCAATATCCTTGTAAATCTTTTCTGAACAATTTCAAGTTTCACAGCATCTTTCCGATAGAAACGAGACCAGAATTGCATGCGATATTCCAACAGTGGCCGAACCAATGTCCTGTACAGTCGCAACATGACCTCCCAACTCCTGTACTCAATACTCTGACCAATAAAGGAAAGAATACCAAACGCCTTCTTCACGATCCTATCTACCTGCCACTCCACTCTCAATGAGCTATGAACCTGTACTCCAAGGTCACTTTGTTCAGCAACACTCCCGAGGACCTTACCATTAAGTGTATAAGTCCTGCTAAGATTTGCTTTCCCAAAATGCAGCAGCTCACATTTATCTGAATTAAACTCCATCTGCCACTTCTCATCCCATTGGCCCATCTCGACCAGATCCTGTTGTAATCTGAGGTAACCCTCTTCGCTGTCCACTACACCACCAATTTTGGTGTCATCTGCAAACTTACTGATTATACCTCTTATGCTCTTACCCATATCATTTACGTGAATGACAAAAAGTAGAGGGCCCAGCACTGACCCTTGTGGCACTCAACTTGTCACAGGCCTCCTGTCTGAAGAATAACCCTCCATCACCACCCTCTGTCTTCTACCTTTGAGCCAGTTCAGTATCCAAATGGCTAGTTCTCCCTGTATTCCATGAGAATCTAACCTTGCTAATCAGTCTCCCATGGGGAACCTTGTCGAACGCCTCAATGAAGTCCATATAGATCACATCTACTGCTCTGCCCTCATCAATCCTCTTTGTTGCTTCTTCAAAACACTCAAACAAGTTCGTGAGACATGATTTCCCACTCACAAAACCATGTTGACTATCTCGAATCAGTCCTTGCTTTTCAAAGCACATGTACCTCCTGTCTCTCAGGATTCCCTCCAACAATTTGCCAACCACCAAGGTCAGGCTCACCAGTCCGTGGCTTGTCTTTACCGATCCTTCTTAAACAGTGGCACCACGTTTGTCAACCTCCAGTCGTCCAGCAACTCACCTGTGACATTCGACGATACAAATATCTCAGCAAGAGGCGCAGCAATCACTTCTCTAGCTTCCCACAGAGTTCTCGTGTACACCTGATCAGGTCCTGGGGATGTATGCACTTTTACCCACTTCAAGACATCCAGGACTTCCAGCTCTGTAATCTGGACATTTTGCAAGATGTGATCATCTATTTCCCTCCAGTCTATATCTTTTTCCACAGTAAATACAGATGCAAAATATTCATTTAGTACCTCCCCCATTTTCTGTGGCTCCACACAAAAGTCGCCTTGCTGATCTGTGAGGGGCCCTATTCTATCCCTAATTACCCTTTTGTCCTAAATATACTTGTAAAAACCCTTTGGATTCTCCTTAATTATATTTGCCAAAGCTATCTCATGTCCCCGTTTTGCACTACTGATATCCCTCTTAAGTATACTCCTACTTCCTTTATACTCTTCTAAGGATTCACTCGATATATCCTGTCTATACGTGACATATGCTTCCTTCTTTTTCTTAACTGAACACTCAATTTCTTTAGTCATCCAGCATTCCCTATACCTACCAGCCTTCCCTTTCATCATGATAGGAATATACTTTCTCTGGATTCTTGTTAGCTCATTTCTGAAGGTTTCCCATTTTCCAGCTGTCCCTTTACCTGCGAACATCTGCCTCCAACAGCTTTCGAAAGCTCTTGCCTAATACCGTCAAAATTGGCCTTTCTCCAATTTAGAACTTCAAATTTTAGATCTGGTCTATCCTTTTCTATCCCTATTTTAAAACGAATAGAATTATGGTCACTGACCCCAAAGTGCCTCAGTCACTTGCACTGCCTTATTTCCCAAGAGTAGGTCTAATTTTGCACCTTCTCCAGTAGGTACATGCACATACTGAATCAGAAATGTGTATTGAACACACTTAGGAAATTCCTTTCCACCTAAACCTTTCACACTATTGCAGTCCCAGTCTATGTTTGGAAAGTTAAAATCCCCTACCGTAACTACCCTATTATTCCTACAGATAGCTGAGAGCTCCTTACAAGTTTGTTTCTCAATTTCTCTCTAACTATTGGGCGGTCGAAAATACAATCCCAATAAGGTGATCATCCCTTTCTTATTTCTCAGTTCCACCCAAATAACTTCCCTGGATGTATTTCCGTGAATATCTTCCCTCAGCATAGCTGTAATGCTGTCTCTTATCAAAAATGCCACTCCCCCTCCTCTCTTGCCTCCCTTTCAATCCTCCCTGCAGTATTTGGGATGAGGATGCTTTGGAGATGGTGCCGAGGAGGTTCACCAGGCTGTTGGAGTGTGTTAGCTATGAAGAGAGGATGAGTAGATTAGGAGTATTTTCATTAGAAAGACGTAGTTTTGGGGCGACCTGTTTAAGGTCTGCAAAAACATGACGGTTATATACAGAGTAGATAGCAAGAAGCATTTTCTCACAGAGTGGGGTGCTCAATTACTAGGGATCACGAATTAAAAGTGAGACGTGAACAATTTAATGGAGATATGCGAGGAAAGTTCTTTATGCACAAGGTGGTGGGTGCATGGATTGCGTTGTCAGTGAAGGTGGTAGATGCGGGCATGATAGCATCAATTAATATATATATAGACATACATGTGAATGGGCAGGGAGGAGAGGGATTCAGATCCTTAGAAAACGGAGACAGGTTTTGATAGAGGACCTGGATGGGGACAGTTATTCTTTGTTCTTTATTCACGCCCTGAATTAACATTTTTTTGCATGAATCCTGCCTGTTTCCTGAGTCTTCTGGTCCGGGTTTGGCGTTGGGCTCGGCTCAACTCCTACAGTGGGTGTTCTAACATTGGGTACAGTCCTGATCAGGTACAGACACCTAGCTGGAAGGATGATAACGTTCGTGGATGGTGAGCAGACTGTGCTGGAGAACACAGCTGGGCTTCCAAAGATCTGAATAAGAATTGCAAAAGTACTTTGAGACTTAGTTTGCTGATCTAGCGTCTGGAGATTGAACCTTCCCAGTGCAGAAAGAGCAGAAAATGAATGAGAGACAGAAGGCAATGACAGTAGTACAGTTATCATTGATTAGTATATTTTATTATTGTGCGCAAACACATCACAAGAACATTAAACACAGCACGAAGAGTCAGTTAAAAAAAAACAAGAGCATTTGTGGCAGTGAATGTTTTCCAGTAAAAATCATTGACAGGAGGCACTTACCTGGGATGCCAATAAGAGCTAAAATTGGATAGTAAAAATGCTGCAGAATCTGAACCGACCAATACATCCAGGATTCTAAGTCCATCCATCTATGATTCTCATAAATGTAGTTAAGCTCATAGGAAAACATCTTTTCCAATGTTATAACATGGGGATGAGTTGTTCCTGGATACCAATCCATTCCAACGACAATCTTTAAGTTTCCAATCGAGGCTGTTGTAAGCCACAGTTTCCTGTCAGTTTAGGGGGTGGCACAGCGCTCTCTCTGACACAGGGAAAGGATACATTGGATGATGGGTATTTATAAAGTGAAATATGGAACTCGCCAGAGACGCAGTAAGGCATCTCCCCAACCTGGATGTTGCAATTAATTAATAATAATTGCTGTTCGGTGTGATATCCATATGGAGCACTCAGATGCTACAGGTTCAGTTTCCACTCAGTGAATTTTAAGAAAGAATAAAAATTTATTCTGTACCAACGTTTATAAACAGTGCACCAGGGACTCCTGAAGAAGTGAGAGTGAGCTGCTTAAGTTATAATGAAATGCCGTCAGCCAGAGACGTCAGTAAATGATCGCATTATTTGCTACCCATTCACACCGAATATTGTTTAGCTGTCGACAGATAAGCCACAAAATTTGTGATATTTCACACGCATGGGTGATGACCGAGAACAGTTCATCCCTATTGAGCACAGGATGAATCTCTGCTCAGCAGTTAGTGTTCAGAGAACAATACATCCTGGACACCTGAGATGACAATATGTCAGTTTGTCCGTTTTTAGTCAATTCATCTCAAGGCAGATGTATCAACAAACAGCTGAAGAGATTGACTTAAACAGTTGCAACTCGATATCACAGCACCCTAGATCTCATAATCAACAAACTCTGTGTACCCTACACACCGAAATTGACAGGGACACAGCAATCTGGGAAACATGCCAGGTGAGATCGGCACAGAAAAACAAGCTGGGCAAAACAATAAACGCATCCTACCAGTTGCCATATCTCACTCGGCTGCAGTAACTACCCAATAAAGTGATAGGTCGTACCATTGACAGTATGATCAAACTCATGCAAACACCAGTAATTGCTGTTCAGTGTGATATCCACAAGGGGCACTCAGATCCATGTCTGTTTGCAGTCATGTCCCAAAGATGAAGGGAATTGTGTTAGAGACGTCAGGCGACAGGGAATGCTTTTGATGGGAGCTAGTTGCTTGACACTTACATTAGGCATTTTCTGTCAGAGGAAAACTGAGAATAAATTTTCACTGGCGACATTTTTCAAAGAAATTGTCAGGTTAGTAACGGCCAATCATATCCCATCTCTGCTGACATTTCGCCAGAAATGTAAAATCAACGAGACTATGGGCAGGGGAAGGTCATTAGAATCTTCCAGACTGTGGCAAGATTCAATTTGACAATGGCTGATAATCTTGCTCAATACATATTACGACTTGTTCGCCCAAATTCTTTGATCCGATTCTCCTAAAGTAAGATATCTTATCCGTGTTATTTCAAAACAAAATCGCTCAATGTTTATCGTGTTCTCAGACAGAGAATTTCACAGAATGTCCCCATTCTGGGTCAAGATACGTCTTCTTACCTCAGTACGAAAGCGCTAACTCGCTTATCCTTAGACTTTGAGGAAGTTCTTCTCCTCTGTTCAGTTATGTCAGAATCCTATAGGTTTCTGTGAGATCACAGCTCATTTGATAAACTCCAATGAACCTATCCTCATCAGTCCACACTCACTTCACGCATGAGTCCTCCAGTCTCGTGAATCAGTCTCGCAAATCTTTGTTGCACTGGCTCAATTGTCAGAACATCTTTCCTCAGATCCGAAAGGGAACATTGCACAGACGGGATCTCACCAAAAGTGTTATTAGTGGAGTGTTGCATTGATGGAGCGTCAATTCCGAGGATACGCCATTCCACTGTAAGGTCAGTGCTGCGGGAGCACTGTACTGCCGGATTGTCAATGCAGAACGAGTGGTGTACTGTTGGAAGCTCAGTGCTTATGGAGCATTGCACTGTCACTGCTGAGGAAGGGCGCAGGGTCAGTGTTGAGGAAGGGCGCACAGGCGACGGACAGTGCTCAAGAAGAGCTGTACTGTTGGTGGATCAGCGTTGGACAGGGAGACAACATTGGAGGGCAGTGCTCATCGATTGAATGAATTACACATCACACAATGTGAAATCAGCAAAAACTCTCTATGTTTCTTATCTGTCATGTCTCATACTTTTCAATCACGCTATCTGTTCTCTCACAGTGTTGTGATTAATTGCAAAACCTATGAGAACAGTACGCCATCACAGCACATCAGAGATTGTGTGAGGAATGTCACTGGATAAAGATGTCTGTGATCAACATTTGGACTCCAGAAAGGACAGAGGATCAGAGGATCTTTCATGAATATGTCGATGGATCCTTGAAGGCAGCAGCACAAACTGATGGGTCAGACCGGGTTCGGGGTACAGGGCTTTGTGCAATATGGTTTGAATCGAACGTTGAATAATATCCGTTATGTCATGGATAGAGATTTGTGTGTAGTTCTAAACCTCTTGCTCTTCATTATAAGATTACGCTGTCTGGTCTCAGGCACGTCTGACACGTGTAAGACGTTCTCACAATCTATTATCTGGCGATCACTCAATGCTTTATATACCTCAATCAGGCTTCCCACCTTCCCAACACTGAACATTCCTCCCCCCAACATCCCCAGACTCCTTTATTCCAAGGAGGACCAATCAGCCCGTCCATTCTCTCCCCTTAACTGAAACCTTTCATGCCAGCCAATGGCTTGATGAATCTCTTCTGCACTCCCTCCCGTGATATCACTTCCTTCCGGTCGTGTGCCCAATTAAAAGTGCACACAATGCTCCATGTGGGATATAAGGAATGTTTTATAAAGTTGTAACAAGACTTTCTTGTTCCAAACTCTATTAACTATCTAATGAACGCAAACATTCCGTCTTCTTTATCATCCTGCCTACCCGATCAGACACCTTAAGGGAACTATAGCTTGGGCACTAAAACACCTCGCACTCATCAGTATTAAATCCCATTTGCCATTGTTCTGCCCAATTTGCCAGATGATCAATACCAGACCATTGCCTGATACCATCTTCATTGTTATCTGCATCACTACCAAATTTCAACATAACTGTAAATTTCCCAATTACACTTCTTTTACATTCTCATTCAAGTTGTGAATTGCATTCCAGAATATAGAAATAGGATTATTTAAATACAACTGGATGACCATTTAAAAGAATGATGAGGGCAAATTTTGTTTGCTCACAGACAATTATGTGCATTTGGAATTCCTGCCTTCAATACGTTGTGGATACAATCAATTTAAATGTGTATTTAGGGCAGATGGCGTCAGATTCCTGATGACAGAGAGGTGGAAAGATGACCAAGCGATAAGAAGGAATGTAAAGTTGAGTTTGAAATGGGAGTACTCAACATTGTGTTGAGTGTGGGGATAGTATAGTGGAAGGGCTGAGTGCCCTTTACTTCTTCCTTCTTCTGTCTTCGCATGATTTTATGAAGAGTGCCTGGTGGCCTCTCCTACGATTACGCAGTGTCTGTAACAGGGAGATTATTTACGTGCATTCTGCCCACAAACCAAGCTGCTTTAATGCTTTAGTCGGGTTTGAATGAGGCAGATAAAAATTACTGCGACTGTGCTTGTTTTGATGTTCGACAAGCAAGCAGCATAATTTTTATCTCCTGCTCCAAACTGTGGCTTCCAGTTTGCATTCGAGTCTTTGAGCTCAGATTGTAAAGCAACAGATAGTTTCGGTGTGATGCCCAAACCACCCTCTGAGTGGAGCACCACACCCTCAAAGGAAGGCAGCAGAATGAACCAGCGTCTTTAGCAGAAGACTGTTGTCTGCGTGTGTTCGTGCACAGGATTATCGAATCAGAGATTCTATAAGACGACCCTCAGCACATTGAGTGCTCACCAAGAAATATTACTCAAAATCTACATCAGTGTCACTGCACAAAGGTTAGCCCTAGCCTTGAATATTAGGACACTTCACGTGCACCTGCTCCTCCCAGCCCCCAGGACTTCTTAACGTTTGTGTCTGTCTCAGTCACCCTTCCAGATAATGTGTTCCAGGTTCTCACGACCCTCTGATTGAAAACGTTTCTCCTCAACACTTCTCTAAACCTTCTGTCTTTCAATTACAAATTGTGTCATCTTGTCATTCACCTTTCGACTGAGGGGAGCAGTTGTTTTCTCTTCACTCTGCTTATGCTCTTCATAGCTGAAAATGTGTTGCTGGATAAGAACAGCAGGTCAGGCAGCATCTAAGGAGCAGGAGAATGGATGTTTCGGGCATGAGCCCTTCTTCAGGAATGTGCTGTTCATAAACATATACACCTCAAACAGGTCTCCCTTCTACCTTCTATCCTGCAAAGAAAACAGACCGATAACTTTCCAATTATTTACGTACTTAAACTGCTGCATAGAAAGTGGAATAATACAGCACACGAAGCGGCCCTTTGGTCTCCCATGTCTTTGCTAGCCATGATACCATACTAGATTCATTTCATCTGCCTGCACGTGGTTTGTATTACTCCAATCTCTACCTATTTATGCATCTGTCTTAGCGCCTCCTTAACTTTGCTTTCTTATTCATTTTCATCAGTTCCTCGGAAGTTCCAATATGAATTAGCATTAACTGCATTTTCAGTAAGATTTCCACACCTCCATTACTCTTTGCGTGCAGAAGTGCTTTCTATCATCTCACCTGAATGACCTGGGCCTCATTCTCAGAATATGATGTGGGTGTCACTCGCTGAGCCCACCATTTACTGCCAGGTATTCATCGCGCCTGAGAAGGTGGTGGTGAGCTGCTTCTTGAACTGCTGTCGTTCATATGTTGGAAGTGGACGAACAATATCCTTAGGGAGTGCATTAAAGGATTTTGTTCCAGTACGTTTATACCTTTAACTTCAATCACTGCATTTATACCTTTAATTTAACCCTGTCTTTCTCTGCTCATAACCTGAAGACTTCTGTTAGATGACTTCTTCTGACTATGGATTTTGGAGAATAAAGGCCTAAATTGTGTAACTTTTCATTAGCATGTAACAACGGATATCCAGCTGTCATCTTTGCAAATCTGCACTGACCTCCCCTTAGCATCAAGATCTCTTTAGTTCGATCTGGTGTCCACATCTGTGCAACATATGTCCAGGGAACTATGCATTTTGAAACTAATTCTTTCAGTATGCTTCCTTCTTCAAGATTGTAAGGGTCTGTACCTTCACTGGGAAGTGAATTCCAGAATCTATGAAAAGCAATCCCACATTCCCTCTAAATCTTCCACCCCTTAATGAAAGTCTTGCTCACTATGCGTTTATCCCCACATCAAGGCGAATAGTTAAACCTATGCTCGCTGGTTTTCAATTCGCCAACTTTGGGGAAAAGATAGACGAAATGCTTCATCCTATCTACATTCCTCATAATTCTGTACACCTTAATAATGCCACTCTTCATCCACCCACGTTCCAAGGAATACCGGTAAGCTTTTCCGAAAAGTAAGGTCGACTAGTCCTGCAACATCCTATGTATCTTTGCACACCTTCCAGTTTAACTACATATTCACTATAATGGGGTGACAGAAATTGTGCACAATACTTCAAGAGCAGCCTCAGCAAAGACTTACAAAACTGTAACATAACGGCCCAACACATATACTTAATGCCTCGAATGATGCATAATACTTGCCCATGACAGAAAACACATAGCTGTTGTGAAATGTGAAGCTTTGTTTCTGTTCCAGCGAATGAATTTGCTCTTCGAACGGGTCTACGTGTTTCCCCTTCTCCTCTTCCTCTTTCTCAACATTCAGTGACACTTTTTACAAAAATTGTTTGGAGATATGGGTATTGCTGGCTGTACCCAGCATTGATTGCCCATCTGTAGTTGAGAAGCTGGTGGTGAGCTGCCATCTTGCGCGGTTTCATTCCTTATGTTGAAGGCAGACCCTCAATGCCATTAGAAGACAATTCCAGTATTTTGACTCTGACACTGAAAGAATGAGTGGTAATTTCCAAGACAGGATAGTGGGTTACTCATGGGGGAACAAAATTAATGAAGTGTTTTGCAGCATTGTGAACTATACAGCCTCATTTATTACCCAGTCCTTCCACAGTTTTGTTTCTTTCTCCTCCAGCGAGAGATATTTCCACTTTTTTCAATGAACAGAATCTTAAATGACGACACTTTCAGGACAACATGTTTCAAGTTCTCTCATTGAATATCATTCGAACTAATTTGCTTCACTTCATCCAGAAAAACGTCTGACGCTGGAAATGAATGTTGTCGTCTTTAAGATAGTTTTTTATTCGTGTAGCACGTCGAACAGGTTGTCTTCTTATCCTTTTCTATACCCCTTCAGCTGCTCTATTTTCTGTTTCATCTCTGATTTGAATGACTCTGGTGTGTGCTCTCATCTGCGCAAGGGGAAAGGTATCATGTGCTCTCTCCAATTATGCATTTTGTTCGTGTTTTATTGGTCTGGATCCCACATTCTGCTTCCCTGTATTCAATTCGGTCACTCAGCTTTTCCTGATGTACACTATCTCCACACATCCATCACACAAACTCGCTGGTTTCCACTCCTTAACTTGAGATTACAGGACATCCGACCGTTTGCTGTTAGTTCCTCCATTTCTATCCCTTCCATCTCAAGAAATCTTAATGTTCCAGTGCACAGCCTTCCCACACTACCACTGTCCATATTCAAATAATTTCCTTCATCGCACCACCTCCAGCGCAATGCCCCCAATTTAGCATGATTTTCTGTCCTGCGCTTCTCATAGACTCATATATTTTTACAGTACAGAAGGAGAACACTCAATCCATCTTATCCCCACCACTCAACATAGATTAGACCACACCAATTCTTGGAGCTCTTGCCCAATAGCGAATGAGTTTTAGATTCCCATCATTTTCTGCATGAAACAAATTTTCATCAACTGCCATCTGAGTCTTTCACCTTTTAGCATAAATCTGGGTCCAACAGGTATTGAACTCTATGAATGTTGAAACGATGCTCCCCTATACTCGCCTATATGTCCGTCATTATCTTGGACATTTCTACAGGTCCCCTTACGATTTTCCTTACTCCAGAGGAAACACAGCCGATGCAGTCGTTACCTGGCAGCATTCTGGTAAATCTCCTCTTTAACCTCTCCAGTTTGTCCATATCGACCCTCGAAGTTGCACCGACCTGTGAAATGAAACTGAAGCACATCTAGCCGACACAATTTCATTTTCATCGATGTGTTTATTCATTAATCATTTAGATGCCCTCAAATTTGGCGAGTCTACTCCTGTTGCAGGCAGGGTCTTCCATGCCCCAACTATTCTCATAGTAAAGGAAGTACCTCTGTCATCTCTCCTAGATCTATTACATTTCAATTTAAAGTGATGTCCCTTCGTGCTAGCTATCACTACCTGAAGAAAAGGGTTCGAACTGTCCACTGCATCTAACCCTCCACTAACCTTACATGTCTCAATTAAGTCACCTCTCAATCTTCTCTTTTTGAAAGAAAACAGCTTCAATTCACTCAGCCTTCCCTCATAAAGCTGGGAGTGTTTGTTGCAAACGTTTTGTCCCCTTTCCAGGGGACATCCTCGGTGCTTGGGAGTTTCCTGTGAAGCGCTTCTGTGATGTTTCCTCCGGCATTTATAGTGGCTTGCCTCTGCCGCTTCTGGTTGTCAGTTGCTGTCCGCTACAGTGGCCGGTATATTGGGTCCAGGTCGATGTGATTGTTCATAGAATCTGTGGATGAGTGCCATGCCTCAAGGAATTCCCTGGCTGTTCTCTGTTTGGCTTACCCTATAATGGTAGTGTTGTCCCAGTCGAATTCATGTTGTTTGTCATCTGCGTGTGTGGCTACTAAGGATAGCTGGTCGTGTCGTTTCGTGGCTAGTTGGTGTTCATGGATGCGGGTTGTTAGTTGTCTTCCTGTTTGTCCTATGTAGTGTTTTGTGCAGTTCTTGCATGGGATTTTGTACACTACGTTGGTTTTGCTCATGCTGGGTATCGGGTCATTTGTCCTGGTGAGTTGTTGTCTGAGAGTGGCTGTTGGT
Organism: Hemiscyllium ocellatum; assembly: GCF_020745735.1. Taxonomy (NCBI): domain Eukaryota; kingdom Metazoa; phylum Chordata; class Chondrichthyes; order Orectolobiformes; family Hemiscylliidae; genus Hemiscyllium; species Hemiscyllium ocellatum. The sequence goes on from NC_083441.1 coordinate 2,397,599, forward strand.
TTGTGTGTTGTTATGAGTCCTAGTGGTCGCAGCAGTCTGGTTGTCAGTTCGGAAATGCTCCTGATGTATGGTAGTGTGGCTAGTCCTTTGGGTTGCGGCATGTCCTCTTTCCCTTGTCTTTCCCTTAAGCGGCAGAGACAAGCCACTATAAATGCTGGAGGAAACATCACAGAAGTGCTTCACAGGAAGCTCCCAAGCACTGAGCATGCCACCTAGAAAGGGGACGAAACGTTTGCAACAAAAACTCCCAGCTCGGCGAACAGAACCACAACAACGAGCACCCGAGCTACAAATCTTCTCCCAAACTTCCCTCATAAAGCCTTCACACCATACTAGGCAACATGCGATTAAATTTCCTCTGAAACCTTTTCAAAGCTTCCACATCCTTCCTGTAATAGGTGACCATAACTACACACAAAACTCCAAGTATGGCCGCACAGAAGTTGTCCAGGAGCAACATGACATCATGGCTCTGAAACTCAATACCTCTCCCAAAGAAACCACTAAAACATTGTATATCTTCTTAACAACCCAACCAAACTCGGTGACAACCTTCAGGGATCTATGTAAATGGACTTCGAGAACGCTCTGCTCATCTACACTACTAAGGATCTTACCATTTGCCCAGTGCACTTAATTCCTGTTGCCACTTCCAAAATGAGTCACCTCATCCTTTTCCACATTAAACGCAAATTACCACATCTCAGGGCCGTTCTGCGGTGTATCTATGCTCCTCTGTATCCTGCAACATCCTTCGGCACTGTTAACAACTCCACTGACCTTATTGTTATCCGCAAGTCTACTATACCATCCTTCTACGTCCTCATCGCGGTCACTCATAAAAATGAAAAACAGCAGCGACCCCAACCAGTTGCTTGCTGCATACCATTAGTTACTGAACTCCAGGGTGAACATTTCTGATCGACCCTTCTTCCAACTTTCTTTCTACCAAGCAATTTATGAACCAAGGTTTTATATCAAAAGGTGACATCTCAGGTCAGACAACGCCAAAATGTGTGAGGTCAGAGTCTGTTTATATCACAACCTTGAGTCAAACTTGTTCTACTTCAAAGTGGAGTTTATGAAGTATTTGCATGCATTGACTGTCTGCAACGATTGGCGGCAGATTGTGCATTCTGGAGCAAAATAGAATATAGCTGTAAATGTAATTCGGCAAATACAAATTCACCCAGGCATTTTCACGTGTGTGTGCTTGAATGAGAAAGTGAATGTTTGCATGTGAGTGTAAGTGCACGTGAAAGAGTGTTTGTTTGCCTGTGTCAAAACTTAGTAAAGTGTATATGTCTGTGCAATGGAGCATAAGCATGTAAAGGAGTGTATGTCTGTGTTAAGCGAGCAAGAGCATATGCATGAGAGCGGATCTGTGTGAGTGTGTGAGCTGAAAGTGTGTGTGTGTGTATATATGTGCACTTGCATGTGTGGATGAGCCAAAGTGCTTAATGTAGTGGGGTCACCTGTAGTGTGAATGAACCCAAGATCACTTTGCTTTGTCGCCTGTCCCACGTCTGCCTTTGAGGACGGTCACCTGAAGAGCTGAGACTGAATGTCCCAGACCAATTGGGAGGGAGCACCCCGTCTCTTGATTGTTGTGCGGTATTTACTCATCCGTTGTCTCAGCATGTGCTTAGTTTCGCCAATGTACCATGCATTAGGGCGTCATTGCCTGCAGTGTATAGGTGGACAACGTTGTCACATGGGTACCTGCTGCATGCACACTAGGTGGTAGCTCTATGGTTGGCCCCGTTTGATAACTTCTCCGTGCGTGTCGAATGCATCTTGAAACCCATTATACAGGGGGAATAAAGGCTTCTGTCGCGGCACTACAGATTTCTTAAAGAAACCCTGAACCCGTGGACGTTTCAGCACTATACACAAGCATTCCCAACGACGACAACATCGCAGCAACAGTCTCAGCACTCAAGGGCAACAACTGCTAATCTTCTAACATCATGATAGAACTCATCCACTTTCTCCTCAAACACAACATTTTCACCTTTGACAATCACTTGTTCATCCAAACACAGAACTGACATGGGGAGGAAAATTTGCATGCCAGCATTTTCATGCACAAGTTGAATGAGACTTCTTTTTGCTGCACAGGACCTCCAAAAAAGAACTATGCATCAGATTATTGAACATAGAACAAAGCATATTACGAGCCCTTTGGCCCTAGATGTTCTGCCGACCTGTGGAAACAATCTAAAGCACATCTGTCATACACTGTTATATATTCTTCCATATGTATAACCAATGATCATTAAAATGCCCTGAAGGTCGGTGACTCTACTACTGTTGCAGGCAGTGCGTTCCACACCCCTACTACTCTCATAATAAAGAAACCATCTCTGATATCTGCCCTGTCTCTATCACCCTTCAATGTCCTCTCGTGCTAGCCTTTGCTGGCCGACGAAAATGGCTCTCTCTGTTCACCCTGTCTAACCGTATGTTTATCTTATATGTTTCAATTATGTCACCTCTCAAGCTTTTTCTCTCCAAAGAAAACAGCCTCAAGTGCTTCAGTCATTACTCATGAGAAATTCCCTCCAGACCATCAACATCCCAGCAAATTTCCTTTGAAACGACTCCAATGCTTCCACACCCTTCCTGTAATGCAGTGACCAGAACTGTGTGAAATATTGCAAATGCGGCAACACCAGAGATTGGTACAACATCACCATAACCTCGTAGCTCCGAAACTCAATCCCGCCATCAATAAAAATTAATACACCGTATGCCTCTTAACAACCCGATCAACCTGTTTGGCTCTATGTACATGTGCACTGAGATCCAGCTTCTCATCTATACGACCAAGAATCTTACGATTAGTCCAGCATTCTTTATTCCTTTTGCACTTTACAAAGCGAATCACCTCACAGTTATCCACATTAAAGTCAATTTGCCAACCCTCAGCCCAGCTCTGCAGCCTATCTGTGTCCCTTGCAACATTCTTCAGCACTGTGCACAACTATACCGACCTTAGTGTCATCTGCAAATTTTCTAAACCCTTGCTTCTCTGCCCTCATCTAGGTCATTTATAAAATGTAACAACAGATCCTTGCAGTCCAAAACTAGTTACTGAATTCCACGATGAACATTTCCTATCAACTAACACCCTCTGTCTTCTTTCAGCCAGCCAACGTCTGATCCAAACTTTCTCTCGTCATTCTTTTATTCCTGATATACCTACAGAAAGCTTTAGGATTTTCCTCCATCCCACCTGTCAACGACTTCTCATGTAACCTCCTGGCTCAGCTTTGCTCTCTCTTTAGGTCTATCGTGGTTAAGTTGTACCTCTCAAGCGCCCTGACTCAGCCTTCATGTTTTATCGAAACTTAAGCCTTCTTTTAACTCCCCTTCTTTACTAAACCAGGGCGTTCTCGCTCGGCCACTTAGTCCGTGCCTGACACGTGCATACCTATCAAGGACTGCAGTAACAGATCCTTCAATAAGCTCAACATTTCAATTATGATCACCCCCCCCCCCCCCGCAGCTTTCTTCCCTATCCGATGTATCCTAACTCTTGCCTAATCATATTATAATTGCTTTTCGTCCAGCAATACCTCCTGCCCTTCCAGATATCCATATCCCTTTCCATCGTATAGTAAGCATAACCAAATTGTGGTCACTATCACCAATTTGCCCAATTCACTCCAAATCTAATGTCTGGGAAGTATCATGACCCAATACCAAATCAAATGTGCCATGTCAGAAATCCACCCTGCAAACATTGGACAAAAACGGGCCCACCTAAAGTACTCGACCTATTGTAGTTGCAGTCAATATTCGGAAAGTAAAAGACCCCCAATAACGAACCTGCCACTCTCGCTCCTATCTAGAAATATCTTTGCTATCCTTTCCTCTACATGTATTGAACTATTTGCAAGCCTATTGAAATCTCCCAACAGGGTGACCTCTCCATTCCTCTTTCTAACCTCAACCCATACTATCTCAAACATCCTTTCTGCTACCGTAATGCTGTCCTTTTCTAACAATGCCACAATCCCTTCTTTTACTATCTTTTCTGTTCTGATTGAAGCATCTAGCTCCAGAAATCGGCAACACCCATTCCTTTCCCTGCTTTATCTATATCTCCGAAATGGCCAGAACATCGAAGTCACAAATACCAACCCATGCTGCAAGTCACCCACCTTATTCCAAATGCTCCTGGCGTTTAAGTAGATACACTTCAAACCATCTTCCTGCTTACTGGTGAACTCTTGCGACCTTGAAACCACATTTCTGACCTCACTACTGTAGATGTTCTGGACACTGGAACTACAATTGAAGTTCCCATTTCCCTGCTGAATATATTGACGACAATCCCTTCCTCTGGCCCCATGGCGAGAAGTCAGTGAGACAACTACGCCACGATATCAACAGGTTTCATCACACCATCAGACTTACCATGAACGACTCTTTCGTATCTGTCTCATTCGTGTACAATTTCTCCATCAATGATGAGCACCTCAGCACCTCTCTCTGCCACAAACGCCTGGCTAAACTCACAATGGTACACTTCTCTAGCTTCCCCACCAAACGTATACAAAGAACTGTCCCCTCCGGACAGGCCCGAGGCATACACAGGATCTGCTTAGACGTGGTGGAACGTAACAAACACCTGAAGGTGCTCGAAGATGACGTCATAAGTTCAAGGTACGATGCTCAACTCATCGATCGGTAGTTCCGACGTGCCACTGCAGAAACCAAAATGACCTCCTCAGGAGACAGACACGAGTTGCAAACGATGGGGTCTCCTTCATTGTCTAGAACTTCCCAGAAACGGAAAAACTACGTCATGTTCTTTGCTGCTTGAAATATATTATCGATGAGAGTGAGCATCACGCCAAAACGTTCTGGAGGCCTTCACTTCTTGTCTGTAAACATCCGCCAATACTTAAACAGATGATTGATTGTTTGCAGCAAATTGCCCAACTTTCAGGACAACATCGAACACAACACCTCACAATCCCCTCTGTCAATCACTGCAAGACGCGCCAGAGTGTCGACATGGGTCCCACCAATACTTGTGTAGACACCACACAACATGTATGGGGTAAATACTAATGCGACTCAGACAACGTTGTCTGTCTCTTACGCTGCGGTCAAGGATGGCCTGAGGCATGGTTCATTGGCGAGTCCAAAGAGAAGATACGATCGTGGTTGGACCGAAACGACGCAACAACCAACAGAGAGGGTTGTTCCCTTCAAGTCAGTGGCCAGGGACATTCAACCTCGGATGTTCAGGAGACCATCACTAAGGTATACGTAAGGACAGGCAACAACATAAAGCCTTTGAGCAGGGACTAATAGCGATGTTTGGCATCAATTAGAATGGTCTCAAACAGAATCCTTGTTTCATGTCGCAATACACTTGACCCAAGCACACTATAACCCTCTGACACATGTACACAAGTACGCATACATTCATCTATACACACTCACTTATGCAGACCCCCCAAACACGCATACATACATTCACCTTCCGCACTCATGCATAAGCACCCATCCTCTCACAGACTTAGACTTCATCACATCACCATTTAGCAAGCATTCACACATGCAAACACTCTCTCATGTGCATTCACACTCATGCTCACCATCACATGCTCTCCCTCTCTATTTCCATCTGTGTGTGTTGGGGGGGCGGGGGGAGTCACATGCACACACGCACAAGTACGTAAATGGGTTGAATTTGTCTTTGTGGCATTATATTCGCACATACATTCTGTTTTGTTCAAAAATGCCAATCTTCAGGCTGTCAGTGCAAGCGGTCAATGAATGTAATATTTTTAAAATTTCAATTTGCTAACTGAACCATTCTCACTCAAGATTGTTATTCACTGACTTCAACTCTTCAATGCATTGTCTGAGCTGAGCTGTCATCTTTTGGTTTTAACACCTTTAGTTGTCTCAAGAAAGTGACTTAAAACTCATATTTGCTCATTAATCCTTTTTTGGGAATTAATCTATCATTCCTACCTGATATAGCCTCATATGACGCCAGAATCACAGCTATGTAGTTGTCTCTTAACCGCAATAAATGCTGCCAGCCAGCAATACCCTCATCCCACGAATGAGCAATAATAAACGAGAAGCGAGAATGAGGTTTTGGGAGAATGAGAGAGAGCTTGTGAGAATAAGTTTCACGTTATGGAGACAAAGGAAAGATAGGTCATAGAGTGAGAGTGTCAGAGAAAGGGAAGCATTGGGAGAGTGGGGAAATTGGAAGGGGGGAATAGGTAAATAGAAAGTGCAGGATGGAGAGAATGCGAGGAGGGACAGTTTGAACGTAACCGGAAAAAATGTTGGGTGGAAGAGTGCGGTGTTTGTGTCATCAGAGCTGGCAGCAAGGACAGTGTTTCATAATCGCAACTCCCCGCCCCCTGCCCTTTGCTGAGGACCAGAATGTGTGGACAGAATTCTCTTCCCAGCTCAGCATATTCAACAAAACGCAACGAAAAATAATGACTTCTGATGCTTTTTTTTAAAAAAAAATTCCCAACAAGTAGAATTATACTTGCATTAAGTGTTATGGTGCATTTTCTAATTGGGCCTTGAGTTTTGAATTAAATTGAATTGTGCTTTCATTGGTTATGTGATGAAGACGTTACTAATCAGTCTGCTTCAAAAGCGACAGGCAGCTTCATTGCTGAACAACTGAAATCAAATACGAAATTTCTGGATTGATTGATGGAACAGTGAATTTGATTATTTGATTAATTTGAGTGATGGACATTTCAGCTCATTCTTCAGCTGCTGTCTAAACTTAGTCTGGGTTACAACATCAATCGCAGTGATTGTGCAGCAACTGCAGAGCTGCAACATGAAGGCAATTCCTACGCAAATAAATGAATATATATACGTTAATACACAAAAACTCACATCCGTTTCTATATGGAATATGTCGTGAACACAGACCATCGGGATTAAACTGGTGGAGTGCACAAACAGAAAATGTAGGAATTTTTCACCTTTGAATTTTTGCATCCCTCTGAATGTCCCAGTTTGTGTGAGCCTTCAATCTCCTGCGGGTTCTACTGGTCATTAAAGTGTGTCTTACGATGAAAACGTTGAGCAGCAGAATCAGGTGAAATGGGACAGTTGGGGATAAAATGTAATAGAGAAATTTAATTGAGAGCCAAACTCGAGATGCATAATTTAGAATTAATGCAAGACAGAAAACAAAGATTGTTCACAATCGAATAAAAGCCTGAGAGAAGAAAATACCAGAATGTTTGTAACAAACAGCTCAACATATTAACTGATCCCAGAAGCACCAACAGCTGTTTTCATTGTAATAGTTACAATAGATAATAGACAATAGGTGCAGGAGTAGGCCGTTCTGCCCTTCTAGCCTGCACCACCATTCATTATGATCATGGTTGATTAACCTCAATCAGTATCAGCCTTATCTCTATAACCCTTGATTCCATTTTCCTTGAGAGCTCTATCCAACTTTCTCTTAACGAATCCAGAGAATGGGCCTCCACTGCCTTCTCGGGCAGAGCATTCCACACACCTACCATTCTCTGAGTGAAGAAGTTTCTCCTCATCTCTATCCTAAATGGTCTACCCCTTATTTTTAAGCAGTGTCCTCTGGTTCAGGACTCAACCATCAGCTGAAACATGTTTCCTGCCTCCAGAGTGTCCAATCCTTTAATAATCTTTTACGTCTCAATCAGATCCCCTCTCAGTCTTCTAAACTCAAGGGTGTACAAGCCCAGTCGCTCCAATCTTTCAATATAAGATAGTCCCGCCATTCTAGGAATTGACCTCTTGAACCTACGCTGCACTCCCTCAATAGCCAGAATGTCTTTCCTCAAATTTGGAGACCAGAACTGCACACAATATTCCAGGTGCCGTCTCACCAGGGCCCTACAGCTGGAGAAGAACCTCTTTGCTTTTATACTCAATCCTTCTTGTTAGGAAGTCCAACATGCTATTAGCTTACTTCACTATCTGCTGTACCTGCATGCATGCCTTCATTGGCTGATGTACAAGAACACCCAGATCTCTTTGTACTGCCCCTTTACCTAACTTGACTCCATTTAGGTAGTAACCTGTCTTCCTGTTCTTGCCAACAAAGTGGATAACCATACATTTATCCACATTAAACTGCATCTGCCATGCATTTGTCCACTCATCTAACCTGTCCAGGTCACCCTGCAATCTCCTAACATCCTCCTTACATTTCACCCTGCCACCCAGCTTGTATCATCAGCAAATTTGCCAATATTACTATTAATGCTATCTTCTATATCATTGATATTTATTGTAAATAACTGCAGTCCCAGCACTGATTCATGCGGTACCCCACTGGTCCCCGCCTTCCATTCCAAAAGGGAGCCGTTTATCACTAGTCTTTATTTCCTGTTAGCCAACCAATTTACAATCCAAGTCAGTACATTTCCCCCAATACCATGAGCCCTAATTTTGCTCACTTCGCTCCTATGTGGGACTTTTTCAAAGGCTTTCTAAAAGACCAGGTACATTACATCCACTGGATCTCCCTTGCCCATCTTCAGAGTTACATCCTCAAAATATTCCAGAAGATTAGTCAAGCATGATTTCCCCTTCATAAATCCATGCTGACTGGGACCTATCCTGTCACTGCTATCCAGATGTGTCGTAATTTCATCCTTTATAATTGACTCCAGCATCTTTCCCACGACTGAGGTCAGGCTAACTGGTCTATAATTTCCTGCTTTCTCTCTCGCTCCTTTCTTAAAAAGTGGTACAACATTAGCCACCCTCCAATCCGCAGGAACTGATCTTGAATCCATCGAACTCTGGAAAATAATCACCAACGCATCCACGATTTCTAGAGCCCCATCCTTCTGTACACTGGGATGTAGACCAACAGGCCCCGGGGACTTATCAGCCTTCAGACCTAACAGTCTCTCCAACACCAATACCTGGCAAATATAAATTCCCTTCAGTTCAGGTCCTTCAGCCACAGTTACCTCTGGGAGATTGTTTGCGTCTTCCCAGGTTCTGCCATTTCTTTGTTACCCGTAATGTATTCCCCTGTTTCTGTCTTCAAGGGCTCAATTTTAGTCTTAACCATTTTTTCCCTTTCACATACCTAAACACGCTTTACTTTTGACCGTGTGGCAACAAATAGCCACAATTTAATCAAAGGTGAATGTGAACCCGACAGCGCAGTCAGTGGCTTGTAAAGCAAGACAGCGTATTGGGGATTGAGAACAGGAAATAAAACTGTCTCTGACATGCAAATGGAATGTGTCTCAATATCACATTGAGTATAATGACCAGTAGACACGATATAGCCATGGACGCTAGGAAACGATTGACACATGTAGAGATTCCACAGTCTTTATATAGTAAGGTGACAATTAACAATTGCAAGTGAACATAAAAAAACATGAGTCTGGAGGCTAAATGACTTGTTTGAATTAGGAACTCATGATATTTTCAAAAGAGTCACACTATTCAGAGATTTACTGAAATCATTGGAGTTGAAATAAGAAATAGGAAGACTTGATTTTTTTGTAGTAAATAATGACATAAGAAACAAAAATACAATCTCCCCAAACACAGACTCACACCCATAAGAGCATATGATTTCGACAAAAATTCAATTGACTTCTTGAGATAGACATGGATCACTTCTTTACAGTCCTGGATAGGGAGGGTGTAAACGTTGTAAAGGAGTATCTCCCAATTCCATAAAGACAACTGGAGGTTGGAAATGTTTTGCCTTTTCGTCTAAATGGTGTGCAATCTTCTGTCGTTCATAAATGTAAAGTCAGGGAAAACATTCAGCCATTTCACAATCTGACGTCAATTAACCAAATTTTGACATAATCTTTATCCCGATTACAGTGTGTCATTCTCATCTAAACGTTAACTCTTCCTTTGGGATGTTATCATTTGCCGTTCAAACCAGTTCCACGACCCAATATAATGATAGATTAGAGTGATGCTTGAAAAGCACAGCATCCGAGGAGCAGGAAAATCGACGTTTCGGGCAAAAGCCCTTCGTCAGGAAAGGGTTCCAGCATCTGCAGTCATTGTTGTTACCTAGTTGATTTTAACCCTACTGCGAATCCTCTTGCAAGGATGCCTGCCTTGAAGAAGCTTTCATCCTCTCTCTACAAGAATCTCAGGGAGTCCCTCTCCCACTGCAACTCCCAGATCATTTCCTTTGCCCTGAAGCTCTTCAACCATATCCTGAAACAGACTCGCTACCACAGCCACACTTGCTTCCTCAGTGTCTACCTCGATAACCAACTCATCACACACGGACTTCGGACCACCTTTAAACCAGCAGAGTTCGGATCCGAACAGGACAAACATTGTAATCCATTCTCTCTTTTTACCATTAAGTGGCAAAATGTTTGAGAGCACAACATATTCTGTGTTTCATTCAGCTTTATAACACTTCATTCTATTTTCCACTGTAACAATTATTCATAATTTTGATTCGTCAAGTGAAATTCTGATATTGTCATATTCGCATAATTACACGTGTGCAAAAAAAAATGTCACCATCGTTGTGTATATTCTGTCGGCGAGCAGACAGGCTCTCACGCGGTGTTTGCCATGTTATACAGTCAGGAAAAGGGCTGCCCTGGAATTACTCATCATTGACAGCAGAACCGATGAAATCTGATGGCAACAGGTCAAATGGTTAAGGAAACATTCTGCTGATGGCTATCTACTGCCGACTACATCTTGGTGACAAATTGATTTTCCTCAAACTTGAAAGTAAATTTGAAAAAGCATTGAGTGTGACAATGGCACATAATGTACCCTGATTGTGGTACTTCAATGTTCATCACCAAAAATGTTTCCACAACATCACTGAATGAGCAGACCGAAGTAGAGAAGAAATAGGAGCGGAACGTGATGAATGAACGAAGAAGAGGGAAATATCGTTACCAATTTGCTTGCCACAGATGCATCCAGTCTTAAGAGTATATGTGGAAGCAGATCCACACACATCTGACGGACATGAAGTCTCATCGTCATAATGAAGATACTCTCCATTATATAAATTGGCACCAACTACTATGAATTGAGAAACTGTTCGAAATTTCTGCGAACTCAAAATTGGATGCCCATGAAACGTAGTGATCCATCAGCAGCGGCAGAAGTATAATCAAACGCAATCTTTAACCTCATATCAAGGGATTTCCTTCAATTTCTAACAGCTTTTATGACTGGGGACTACAGTGGTTTAATGTAGAACGCAGGCAGGTGTCCCAGGAGCAATACCAGGGATGTTTAACAAACAGGTATCAATCTAGTAGTGCTAAACATACAAGAATATTGGTGGACAATTATCCTAATAACAGAAGAGTCAGTGCCATTCACATTCCGAAATTCAAGGATATGATTCCATGCACAAGGCAACAGTATTTGCGTGAAATTTCATCAACAAGTAGCGAATTCACGACCCGTTGCTGCCCCTTACTGACAAACTCAGCATCACATATGTGTCTGGGTGGGGTGCTCGTCGAATTGTTGGTGGGATTTGATGGGCCGAAGAGCCCATTTCTGCACTGTAGGGATTCCATGTTTCAGATCAGGTATAATCTTTCCGACAGGTGGATTAGTCTCAAAGCACAGAGTTGCCTCCTGCTGCTCCCGATTTGCACATTCTTGTATAATTCAACCATTCGTGATTGTTAGCAAGGCAGGTGGGGCCATTCAACCTCACGAGTCCTTGAAACAGAAACAGGAAGACGTTATTCACCTTTTCGGATCCATTACAGAGGAACAGGAGGAGATCGTTCTGCCTCTCTATTCTCTGCAAATGTTCAGCTTTTCGAGTCTGCTAACGGAAAAAGGAGGAGATCATCTAGCCTCTCGAATCTGTTATATATACACAATAGAAATTCATTTAGCACTGACAGCCTATTAGTTGGAAATTGGTACAGGTTAGTCACACCAAAAATGTTTGGAAGTAGATTGGCAAGTTCTCACTTCATCCAACAAGCCTGTTACTCATGCATAGAAGACATCTCGGACCATTTTCACCGGTATAGGGGAGGCTATTGAGCGCCTCATGCCTGTCTCACACGACACCAGGAAGCAATTCACCCCCAGGGCAGCTTAAGCAGCAACGGGTTGGGAGTGGGGATTGGTTGAACAGGCTAATGACCCTATTACAATGAAATGTGCGGAAACCATTCAACCATTGAGCAACATGCATGTAAATGGAGGAAGGATGGTTTCCAATGAGTATAGGCAAGAAAAGCTGGAGATCATTCTGTTCCTCTGCCCAATGACACAGGAACAGCAGGAGGCAACTTAACTTCGTAAACCTGCTTAAATTGAGGGGCAAGTATCATCCACCAATTGAAGGTGGATGTCATTCAGCTCTTTGGAACTGTTAGTGTCGGAAAGGATAAAATCAGCCAAACCTAAACAGTATGTCACATGGAAAGAGATGGGGGCACCATTAAATCTAACAGAGGGAAATACAAATAATGTGCATGAGTAAAGCATTGGGCTGTTTGAATTTGCTCCACTTTCCAATGACATTGTCAGGATTTAACTGTAGTCTCAGTTGGATACTCTAGTCTCAGGAATGGAAGAGGAGACTGCTTAGTTCTTCAAGCTTGTTATGGAAAATCACGAGGAGGTCCTTTAGCCCCTCAAAATACAGCATCCCTGCAATACGTTTCTATAAACCCGCAAGCCCTTTTCATGGCAAGAGGAGGACGACATTCAAAGCTTGAACTGTTTACCCAGGAACAGGATCAACACATTCAGGCCCTCGAGATTAAAACATAGAAGCACGAGGGGGGGGTTCTGCCTATCCAGTTTGTAAAGCAGTACCAGAATAAGGCAATTCAGCCACTGAAGCCTTTTACATAGCAATGGGAGCAGATCGTTTAGGTCGTTGTGTCCGTTGTTTAGGAATTGGAATGGAATGTGGGACTTACCGAAAGAGAGTAACATCGTATAATCATCATCACTGGGGAACAAAAAGTGATTAGCAAAACATTGGCATGGAATGTAAATTCATGGAATGTATTATTAAGGAGATAATTGCAGGAAATTTGCCAACTTCAAACCACAATCCATAGATTCAGCAAGATTTTGTGAAGGGTGAGACCTGTTTCAATAATTTGCTCTTGAACGTTATGACAAGCCAAGTAGATAATGGGGATCCTATAAGTGTAAAAGGAGCAGGGGTAGGCCATCTCGCCCTTCGAGCCTGCTCCGCCATTCAATGACATCATGCCTGACCTTTCATGGCCTCAGCTTCATTTACCCACCCTCTCGTAATAACATTTAACTCCTTTAATGTTCAAACAATCATCTAATTAGCATTACAAATATTCAATGAGGAAGCCTCATTACCTTCACTAGACATGGAATTCCACAAACTGACAAGCATCTGGATGAAGAAGTTCCTTTTAGTTCGATCCTAAATCTACTTCGCCTAATTTTTTGGCTATGCTCTCTTGGCTTAATTTCCCGCCAGTGGGAAAAATCCTCTCTAAATCAGTCTTGTTTGTTCCCTTCATAATTTATGTTTCTAAGAAATCCCCCTACAGTCCACTGAATACAGATGGATGTTATCCCAATCTGCACAGATTCTCCCCTTAAGTCAATACCCCTCGACTACAGAATCAACCTAGAGCCCCTCCCCTAGTGCCAGAATATCCTTTCTCAAGTAAGGAGAGCACATCAGCACAGAGTGTTCCAGGTGTGCCTTACATAGCTGCTATATAACTCGCTGGTTTGAAACTCAATCCCTTTTGCAATGAAGGACAAAATTCCATTTGCCTTCTTAATTGCCGTTTGTATCTGTAGACCAGCCTTTACAGTTTCATTCACAAGTATACACAGGCCCTTCTGCATAGCGGCATTTTGCAATTGATTAACATTCAAATAATAGTGCTTTTCATTTTTAGTTGTACCAAAATGGATGACTTCACAGTTATTAATATTCTACTCCTTCGAGCAGACTTGTGCATACTCACTTAAATTGTCTGTGCCTCTCGGCAAAGTTTCACAGTCTTCTGTGCACTTTGCTCGACTACTCATCTTCGTCTGCAAACTTAGACACACTACACGTGGTCCCCATGCCAAGCCATCTAGGTAACTTGTGAATAACTGCCACCCCAACACTGATCCTTGAAGCAGGCCACCAATCATTTGTTCCCCACTTGTTTCCTGGTAGTTAGCAATCGTATATCAAAGCTAATACAACACCCATAGCGCCATGCATCTTTAAGTATGCAGCAGCCTTCTATGCAACACCTTGTTGAATGACTTTTGAAAAACTAAATGCACCACATCTATTGGGTTTCCATTGTGTATCGTGCTCGTGAAATCATTCTAGATTTTCATTAGATTGGTTAAGCATGAACATGTTATCAGTCAAATATTCTCCAAACAGAATTGTATTTCCAGAATTCCAACTTTGTCAAATACTTGAATACTTTCACACCAAACTATATTAAGAATACAGTAAAATCCCTGTCACGTTGAAACAGGCTATGCAACCAAACAAGTCTGCACCAACCCTCTGAAGAGTAACCCGTTCAGACGCATTTCTCTACCCTATTAATCCACATTTACCTCTGATTAATTCACCTAAGCTACGCACCCCTGAACACTTTGAGAAATTTAGCATGGCCAATTCACCTAATCTGCACACCTTTGGATTGTCAGAGAAAATCAGAGCACCCAGAGGAATCCCACGCAGACATGGGGAGAATGGTGCAAAGTCCACACTGCCAGTCACCTGAGCCTCGAATCGAACCCGAGTCCTCGATGTTGGGAGGCAGCAGTGCTAACCACTGAGCAAATCTCATCATCCAGAATTAAAGATTCAAATATGTGTTAAAACAATATTTGGACGAGCAATCTGGTCTGAAAACTAAATTACAATCATGCTAATGAGGTTTCTGCAATTAAAATTTGCCCAGATCTCTTTTCTCAACTCAAACACAAACAGAGAGTATGGAAATTTGAGGAAAGAGAAAATAAGTTATGTCTTTTGACTTAATTTTTATTTTGTCAATAAACTTTCATTAACTGCAGAGAGTTGCAAAAGGGAACTGTTTGCCTAGATTTAAGAATTGAACTTTTAAATCAAACTTTCTTGGCAGAATTTTGCTTTAAACAACTACTGACAGTTGTTTTAAAGAACGATGCATTAACCATACATGTTCCACACTGACACAGGCACACACCACACTGCAAAACCACCGTACATTCGCAATATAAAAACTTTCTTCAAGTTACTTCCAAATATTGGGCTCCGGGAGACAAAAAAAACACAGATTATACCAGACAATATTAAACACCAAATAAAGATGAGTGCATCCCAAACAGGCCACAAAGAGATAATACTTAGTAGAAAGGGTCGAGGCACTCAGCATTAGCATCCAAATAGAAATGCATTATTTTGTCACAAAAGACCGTCTCTCTTTCTTTCTCTTCATTGTGTCTCTGTCTCTCTTCACTCTCTCTTTCCCTTTCTCCAAGACTTGGAAATAGCGTGAGAAGCTCACAGAAATTTCACATTGCAGCATTAACAGCCATTTTCAGGTAATTTATGTCAATTCATCTCGGCGGTGACAAATAGCTACTATCTGAAGAATTTCTCTTTAATTTGACACTAGCTCGTTGGATAATTATTAATTCTTCCCCTTCTTTATTTTTCTTTTCTTTATCCCACTATTCTCTTCACGTGTTAGCTGGGTTTACGAGATTCCAATCTGTTTCATAATTAGTTTATTATTTTCTATTAACTTCTTATTTGCATCTGCTAAAGAAATCGGGTGAGAGATCCATCGGGCCTCCAATCTAAGACTACCTCTGTCTTCGTGACCATTGTAGGGTTCCTGGTGTAGCAGGTGGGCAACGCCCCAGAATTCACGAATTTAACAAAAAAAATGTGCCACCAAATATTACAACTGTGGCCCTATCTTTGCCTGCTTGTGCTCAACCAAACTGCGCATACACACATCACCAGGGGAATCACCGTACTTACAAACACTCTCACCAGATTACCTTCTAACCTCAGTCATACTGTACGAGTATCCAATGCAGGGTTCCTTCCAGCCCTCTCCGGAGGAATGGTAACCGCTAGTTACTCAGCTCATCCTGGAGGCTGCTCGCAGAACAGAGCTGCGGATAGTAACAATGCGTCAACTCAAAATTGTGTCAACATCAGGTAAATCGCCCTTTGATTAACATCTATCCGACCCACCCTTTGTTCACAAGTCTGATGAAGATTTCCAATCCAGAAGTACCCACTTGCAGACTGTCGCCCAATTGACTTGACTTACGCTGAGGTGTTAACCCACTGCTACTCCAGATTATCATAACTGACAATAAACAGCATCACTCGCTATCTTGGTATCCTCCCTCTTTCTGACTGATTGAATTCAATTTAGATTCAAGGACGAGAATTGTCGCCAAAGCCTACAAGAATCGATAGGCATACAGATCATAATAAATACAAATGTAAGCTGACTCCATACTCGTGTGTGATCATGTTTCCTGTTCTCTGCTCATAGTGTCAAATTATTGGAGTGGAATGACCAAATAATTCATTGGACGCCCAGGAGTTTGTGTTAAGAATCAAAGAGTTTATTGAAATTACACTGGTGGGATGAAATGTCTGAAAATCCAGAACTTTTCACCAAACAAAAGAAAGCGCACATTTTTATACATCTGCTTCATCCAGCTTTTTACTTTAACACAGCAATCGTATTACTAATTCATTGCATACCTTTCTGGTTAAGCTAATCATTTCACTGCACAGCTAGAGATGAGCGCCTTGTGGTCAACATCCCAGTGCTCTATGGCTTCTCGATGTTTTCCCGACTCTCGTATGTTTCTTCTTGGGGTGTTTCACAATGGTACGTTTATTCCCAGACATTTGCGAGCTGCAGTGGGGTTACCTGCTGATACCTGGATGCTTGCCTATCATTTGATGATCTTTTCAATTCCTTATTAATCCCAATAGAGGAAATACAAATGAATGTTGATTTTCATTGATTGCTATAACATCAGATCCACAAATTGATCTGATTACATTTAAAGCTAAAATTCTTAAGCAAACAAATATGGGCAGCTTCTTTCTCACAAGGTTTGCTGAGCACACCTTGCTTTCTCCTTGTGTGTCGTATAATGTGTTCATTCACACACACTACAGGGTCAATTAATCCCTGGATCTATGATGATTCAATTCTCTGTGTAATGATTTGAGAGCAGATTTTATTACCTGAGACTGGATTTCACCTGAACATTTATTTACGTATTTGTTTTAATGTTTTCGTTTTTTTAATGTAGGAGAATTTTTAACTGCTTCAAAATCTATATCTATAGTTATTTGATAGATTTAAACTATGACCTGGTATCAGTATTGTACACAGTTTCACAAATTAAATGTTCTTGTGCCTAAACAACTGTTGCTGCGTATGCTATCTCAGTTCTATTACCTCGGATCTACAGAGTAAGTATTGCTGAAGTTGTGAAGTGGACATGGAGCTACTATTTTTGCAAGCTGTCTAACTGCAGTCAGCCATGGTCTACTGCATTATCTACGGGCAGATTTCAGCCATTTTCACCTCGTCAGTCTTTGGAAGCCTAAACATAATCGTTTGGGAGAGGCAAGAGTATCGTGACAAAACCTTTGAAGCAGATATTCTTAATAGAAACTTGCCGACTAGCAGAGACCTCCTCCTGTTGCCTCCTCAAACACGACCGCACCTCCCATTACCAAACCATCACCTCGCAAACCAACCGCAACCTCAGCACCTCTGGGTTCACCCATCCACAACCTCCAACCTCATAGTCCGACATCCTCGCACCACTCAACTCTACCTCCTAACAAAGATTCATAAACTTGACTGACCCGGTCAACCCATAGTCTCACCTTGCTCCTCTCCCACTGGCCTTATGTTTGCATACCTTGACACTGTCCTGCACCCCTCCCCCCACTCCCCCCTCCCCCGTAGTCGAGGAACTCCTCACCTCCATTCAGAAAAACATGCATGCCCTTCACCTCCTTCAAGATTTTTGTTTTTACTGGCCCTTTACACTTTATCTTCACCATGGACATCCAGTCCCTGTGCATATCTATTCGACACAATGACGTATGTGCCCACTGTTTCTTCCTCTCACCGCATACAAACCAGTATCCTTCCACTGACAGCCTCATCCGCCTGGCCGAACTGTTCGTCACCCTCACTAACGTCTCCCTCAAAAGATTCCACTTCCTCAAATTCAAAGGGGTATCCATGGGCACCTGCATGGGCCCAGCTATGGTTGCCCCTTTGTTGGATACGCAGAACAGTCATTTTCTGCAAATACACTGGCATAAAGCTTCACCTTTTCCTCTGCTACATCGACGGCTGTATCAGCGCCACTTCGTTCTACAACAAAAGGTGTGAAAAGTTCACCAGCTTCACTAATGTCTTTTGCCTCAGCCTCAAGTTCATCTGGATCACCTCAGATATTTGCCTCCCCTTCCTGGACCTCTCCACCTCCATCTTTGGTGACTGACTAACCACGACATCTTCTCGAAATCCACTGATTCCAGCAGCTACGTGGACTTTAACGCTAATACTCTGCCCTCTTTTCACAAATTACTCTGCCTCTGTCGCATCTGTTCCGGCACAACCAATTCCACCATTGAAAATCCTAGATGGCCGCTTCTTCAAAGACCGCAATTTCCTCTCTCATGTGGTCAACGATGCACTGCAGCGCAGCTCCTCCACTTGCTATACCTCCACCTTGAAGCCCAGCACTCTTAAAGTAACAGGAACAGAACCCCACTGGTCCTCACCTTACACCCCACCAATCTTCGTATCATACTCTTTTCACTTCCGTCACCTACAAACAGACCCCTCCACTAGGTATATATTTATCTCCCCACGCCATCAACGTTTCGGAGAGACCAGGCTCAGATCCACGCCCACTACCAGCGCACACCCCATTCCTGGCACCTTCCCCTGTCACAGCCAGAAGTGCAAAACCTGCACACTCACCACCGTCCTCACCTCTGTCCAAAGTCTCAAAGGATCCTTCTACATATGGCACAAATACCTGACCTTCCACAAATGTCATCTACCGTATCCATTGCATCCGAATTGGTCTCTTCATCGGCCAAACAGGATACCAATTTGTGGATCATTTCAGAGAACATATCTGGGGCACCCACACCAATAAAACCCACTGCCTCGCGGCTGAACATTTTAATTCCCGATCCCACTCCACCAAGAACACGCAGCTGCTGGTTTTCCTCCATCGATAAACCCTAACCAACAGACGTCTGTATGAAGAACACATCACCTTCCACCTCTGCAACCATACGGGGTTAATGTGGATTTCAGCAGTTTCAACAACACCCCCACCCCACCCCACCCCCCACCTTATCCCAGTCCCAAGCCTCCAACTTGGTATACTATCTGGATCTGTCCATCACCCATCCCATCTATCTGCCACCTCTCTGGCCTATCACCTTTCCCCCCAACTTTATCTACCTATTGCATTCTCAGCCACCTTCCCTCCAGTAATATTCAGAGAAATTACCATCTTCAACGGCATTAAGTCAAATCACCACAGCCCGCAGTTCAGTTATATTTCTATCACTCTGTTCAACAGTACCAATATCCTGTAGTGTGACAATTCATTGCTAGCTGTCCACGAATCACAGCTTAAATCCTAGGAATGCGTGAGATTATGAAAGCATGATAAAACATTGCTTGTCTGTGTCTCAGATAACACAGTCCATTTGATTGACAATCCACCACAACGTTAAATATTAACCCTCACCAACACTTCCAAAAGTGGGAACTAGTGCGTTCCACCTACAGATCCGTTATTGTCTCGACTGATGGGCATTTCAGCAGCACTTTCTGAAACCATGATCTGGACAAGCTGAGGACAGCAGATGGAGTGATACAATGAACGTTAATTCCAAGCCGCAAGCTTCCCTGGGTTAGGGATACTTTTAGCTTTCCTTTCCTTTATAGTGATGTGATTGAAATCCGTTTTCCTCACAACATCGCTGTATTAACCTGCACGGGCTGCACTTCGTCAATGCGACAGTTCATTGTCGCTTTCCTGAGGCCATTCAAGAACGAAGCATGCAACGGATTAATGACCAAAAATATTGAACTAACACAGGGATAGACAATCACAACAGAGAATTTCGTTTGGTTTGTTGATCGTTTCAGTGACTCGTACAAAAATACTCCACGAGTTGAGTAATCTAAACAACGCGTTTATTGGTAGTTTTATAGATAAAACAGTCATGAATACATTAAGTGGCATTTTAATATATTAAGATCAATGCATGAACGTACACTAAGCATTACGTATACACAGATGACAGAAAATCTATATTGAGCACGAATCTACTTTTGATATATTAGAAACTTATGCAAAATGGTATGTGTTGAGACGACTTTAGACATGTTCAACAACAAGTCTCACTACCTCCTTCTCGTCAGGAACAATGTTTCACAATGGCTGTTATGGAGATCTCGTGGTTCTGGACATCATTCGCCATCACGGTCATTTGTGAAGCCATTTGAATAGGACAAAGTCCTCGAAACCCATCACATTCTGAACCTAAGATGACATGCTGTACCTTCACTCCGTGGTAATTTCAGTATTTCTCTCGACATTCAATTTGACAGAAAGAAAAACACCTCCAGATGCCTCCGTGTGATGGCGAAACAGGGCAATTCTCACAACACTGTGGCATCAAGCAGTCGTTCATATTTCAAAAACAAGCTGCACTCGCATTCAGGAGAAGAAAGTAAAGACTGCAGATACTGGAGATCAGCGTCGAAGAGTGTGGTGATGTAAAGGTATAGCAAGTCAGGCAGTGTCCCAGGACTAGGAGATTCGACGTTTCAGACATCAGACATTCACCTGCTGTGCTTTTTCAGCACCACACTCCTCGACTCTGCTCTGTCATTCAGGCTCTTTCGTCCGATTTTTTTAACTTTATTCAATTGTTCGCTGTCATGTCCAATTTACCTTGACCAATTCACCATTACGGTCGAACTTGAAGTGGGGGGAGGGTTTGCTGTCATGGGTGACTTCAACTTCCCAAACATTGACTGGGGATATGACGGTTCAAGTACAATAGATGTGTCAGTTTTGTCCATTGTGTACTGAAGGGTTTTCTGACAAAGTATGTAGAAAGGCCAACAAGGGGCAAGTCACATTAAACTTGCCACTGGGTAATGAATGTGGCCAGGTGTTATATTTGGAGGTAGATAAGCACTTTGGTGATAGCGACCACAATTCAGTTATGTTCACTTTAGCGCTGGAAAGGGACAGATAAAAACCAGAGGTCAAGAGCTAAAGCCAGGAGGAAAGGCAGTTATGATGCGATTAGACAAGTTTTAAGATCCATAGGACGGGGAAGGAAACTGCAGGGATGGGCAATATGGAAACTTGCAGTTGGTTCAAGGAACAGCTACCGTGTATATTTGATAAGTATGTACCTGCCAGGCAAGGAGGAAGTTGTCGAGACTGGAAGCCGTGGTTTGCTAAGAAAATTGAATCTCTTGCCAAGAGGACGTGAAGATGAGATGTAAAGGCTCAGATAGGCGATTGAGCGTTGCAAGGTAACCAGGAAAAGCCTAAAGCAAGAGGAACTTTGCAGAGATCTGGTCCAGCCATACTTGGATTATTGTGCGCAGTTGTGTTCAATGCACAACAGGAGGGATGTGGAAATTTGGAAAGGGTTCAGAGGAGATTTACAAGTATTCTGCCTGGTATGGAAGAAAAGTTTTACAAGGAGAGATTAAGGGACTTGAGGTTGTTTTCGTCTGAGGAGAGGAAGACTGAGAGGTCACTTAGAGACATACAAGATAATCAGAGGATTAGATCAGGTGAGCAGTGAAAGCCTTTTTGCTCGAATGATGAAGGCTTGCACGAGGGGACATGGCTTCAAATTGAGGGGTGATAGATATAGGACAGATATCAGAGGTAGTTTCTTTACTCAGAGACATTCGCTAACTTTACAGACATTTCAGTAGTCATTGGATAGTCATATGGGCGAGAGTGTAATAGTATATATCAGGTGGGCTTTGGAATGGTTTCACAGGGTGGCACAACTTCGAGTACTGAACATCCTGTAGTGCACTACAATGTTCTATGAAATAAAATCAACTACTGAGCGGAAGTGTCTGTCACAATATGTGACAGCTGCTTCGTAACGTGACAAAATTATGGGCAGGATGCAGACCTGGGCTGAGAAATGGCAGATGTATAAATGCGAAGTGAAGGTCGAACTCTAATGCTGAGTATAGGATTAAAGACAGGAGACTTGGTCATGTGGAGGAACAGGGGCTGTTCAAGTGCACAGGGCCCTCAAGGTTGCCACCGAAATGGATAGGGTAGTTAAGAGAGCATATGGTGTTTTGATTTTCTATAACAGGGGGATCGTGTTTAAGAGCTGTGAGGTTTTGCTACAGTTCGACAATCCCTGGTGAGGCTGCACTTGGAATTTTGTGTCCAATTCTGGTCACCCAACTGTAGGAAAGATACAGAGGTATGGAGAGGGTGCAAAGAAGGTTTACCAGGATGCTGTCTGGACTGGAGGGCTTGACTTATGAAGAGAGGTTGCCCAAGCACAGACTTTTCTCTCTGGAGAGAAGGAGGAAGAGAGGGAACCTGATCGAGATATGTAAGATAATGAGAGGTATGGATAGAGTCAATATCCTGAGACTTTTCCCCAGGGCAGGATTAACTGGCAAGAGGGGCCATAAATTTAAGATATTAGGAGAATGGCATAGACGGGAAGTCAGAGGAAGGTTCTTTATGGAGGGAGTTGTGAAAGCATGGAATGTATTGCCAGTGGTTGTGGTGGAAGCAGAGTCATTAGGGACATTTAAGCTACTGCTGGACATGCACATAGATAGCAGTGAATTGAGGGGTGCATTGGTTAAAGTTATTTTGTTTTACATTAGGATTAATCCTCGGCACAACATGGTGGGCCAAAGGACCTGTTCTGTGCTTAACTATTGTATGTTCTATGTTCTACAAAGAGGCAGAAAATGACGCAGCACCGATGTCAGATATAGTAAATGCATTGCCTCTTACCACAGTTGAATCCATTTAACAATAAGATTAAATGGACTGTTCAGCACATGTTTCAAATGCTCTCTGAACTTTGTCTGGGTCACAGCATAAATACAAGTGTTTGTGCAGCAATTCAGCAGTTGCAGCATGAAGCCTATTTCAAGTACAAGATCATACATCAAAAACGCACTGAAGCCAAATAAGTACATGTGTCTGCAAAGAGAATAAAGCATCAGCATTGTCCATAATAAGACAAAGTTTCCTGAGATTATAAACAATAAAATGATCGATTTCCTGCGACTCCCCATTTCTGCGCCCCTTGGACTCTCCCTGCTGTGAGTGCGGAGTCTCCTGCGGACTTTGCTGGTCACTAAGATTTTTAGGGCAGTGAAAGCATTGAGAAGTAGTATCAGAATGAAAGGAACACATGGAGTTAAAATGTATTGTAGGAACTCGAGTGTTATCCATGCCACTGAATGCATATAGCTACTTGGAACAACACAAAACCACAGAGCATTCTGAAGCGTGTACAGGCCTGTGAACATCAAAATCCAGAAAATGTTCTTTATGAAGCTCAACACAATCACTACTGACAACGCTATAGCCGCTGATTTTGTCGTACAAAATTTATTTTTCCCATTCGGAACAGAAATAGCCACAAATCGATCGAAAGTCATAGCGACAGTGAACCAAACAGACCAGTCTGTGACATTGAAAACCAGAACTGCGTGAATATTACACAATGGGAGCATCTTCAGGAATAGGAATCTTTCCCAACAAAGAATAGGAATGTGCCTCAGTATCAGGTCGAGCATAATGACCAGTAGATCCGATGTTGACATTGCCACCAGGTAGAAAGTGACACATGATGAAAGGTTGCAATTTCTCCGAGAGAGAATCAGAATATTCAAGATATTACCTATAAGGAAGGGAAAGAGAATCGAAGGTTATGCAAGGAATAGTGAGAATGAACAAGTGCTTTATTAGTCATGATTGCGGGAAAATTACAACATGTTTTGAAATGAATTAACCTGATGCACACTGGAAACATTATTTATGCAACTGCTGGTTTGCGCTCGTAGACATGTAGTTTGCAAGTGAAGTGGGACCAGAAAGATGATTATGAATACAATCCTTGTTCATACTAAACAGCTAACATGTCTGGGCCAGTTATCAATCACAACGGCCTTCTGCTGCTCTCGGTCATATGATTAATCTCAGATACAATCACAGCTTGGAAAATGGTTTAAGCTCAGAAAAAGTCATCTGATCTCCAGGAGCTACCTGTTCTCTGCAGTCAGAAGCACCTTAACCATAAAGGGCATCAGTTTGTCTTCCTACCAGCAGATTACTTGAGTTGTGACTTCTGGTGATTGAAGCAAAACAGTCAACAAGTGTTTACGTGGAAGCTTATGTCTCGTGCAAATCAGTTAAATATACAGAAAAGGAAGACCAAGTAGCATTCTGATCAGAACAAGAACAATCTCGAACGGTTCCTATGAACAGCCCTCATTAAACCGTTTTTGCAGTTTTATTTACAGTTCATAACAGTCATGTTTGTTTTCTCTCTATGTAAGCGGGTCTGGTTTATCAAAGGATGAATCTTTTAATTTGAAAACTTTGACACAACGATTCACAGTTGCTTCCCTCACGCTAAAGTCTTTCGCATTTGTCACACGTGCAAAGGACATAAAACTGGTCCATTTTCTCCATTGCCACGAATTTAAAGAGCAGGAATTTCAGGGCAAATTTCAAAGACTTTGTTTTTTTTTAGATTCGACTCCCTACAGTGTGGAAGCTGGCACTTTGGCTCAACAAGCCCACACCGACTCTCCGAAGAGTGGCTCAACCAGACTCATTCCCCTGCATTTACCCCTGACTGTGGGCAATTTAGCACGGACAATTTACCCACCCTGCACATCTTTGGATTGTGGCAGGAAGCGCACGTAGACACGGGGAGAATGTGCAAATTCCACACAGATTGTCACCCGAGACGGGAATCAAACCTAGGTCCTTGGCATTGTGAGGTAGCAGTGCAAACCACTGAGCCTCCCTGCCGCATATTTTGATGAATTCTGGAGGAACATGGTACGATTTTCAGTAAACTATCCTTATGAAGTATTTCAGTACCTGTCAAGGAAGTGGGAGCTGTGGAAGAGAAGAAGACAGTGAAATGGGACCAAGGGGTGGGAAATAATTTGGCTGAGAGCATATTTGAATGTTTATTCATATGAACAAAGGCTCATAAAGATCTGGATGGTATGCATTCAGTTCAGCAAACAGCTTGTGGTGTTTACTCTGTCTGACAAGGTGAATGTGGAGTATGAGTCAGGATTGTACGATGGGAACGTTTCAGAAATGTGCCATTGCAGTATGAGACGAAATTCAGTAAAGGGTCACGTGATGATTCCTGTAAGTGTTTGGCTTTGGAAGAAGTGAATATAGAAACTGTTACAGAGACATTGCTCGGCAGGTTAAAAAAAGAAAATGGATTGATGTGTATTCGTATAAATCAGGGTGGTACAACAAGAAAGATAGATAGAAGCTACAGGGACATAGTTACGCCAGAGAACAGACTAGCTGGGTAACAGTTAGAGGTGGGAAGCGGAGAAAGCAGGCAGTGTAGGGTTCCCCTGTGGTCGTTCCCTTCAACAATAAGTATACCACTTTGCATACTGTTGGGGGGGGGACAGTTTAGCAGGGGTAAGCTGCAGTGACCGGGTCTCTGGCACGAGGTCCGGCTCTGAGGCTCAGAAGGGAGAGGGGGAGAGGAGGAGAGAGCTAGTTATAGGAGACCTTATAGTTAGAGGGACAGACAGGCGGTTCTGTGGACATGGGAGAGACACTCGGTTGGTTTGTTGCCTCCCGGGTGCCAGGGTCCAAGACTTCTCGGACCGTGTCTTCAGAATCCTAAAGGGGGAGAATGTGCAACCAGAAGTCGTGGTGCACATTGGCACCAACGACATAAGTAGGAAGAGGGGTGGGGAGCTGAAGAAAGCTAAGACAGGGCATGAAAAGTCTTTCGCGGGTAGAATCAAGGATAACCCCAAGGCATTTGATGCGTATGTGAGAAACATGAGAATGACGAGAACGACGGTAAGTCCGATCAAGGACAGCAGTGCGAGATTGTGTATTGCGTCGGAAGAGATAGGAGAGGTCTTGAATGAGTACTTTTCTTCAGTATTTACGAACGAGAGGGACCGTATTGTTGAAGAGGAGAGTGTGAAACGGACTGGTAAGCTAGAAGAGATACTTGTTAGGAAGGAAGATGTGTTGGACATTTTGAACAACTTGAGGATAGACAAGTCCCCCGGAACTGAGGGGATATATCCTAGGATTATGTGGGAAGCAAAAGAGGAAATTGCAGAGCCGTTGGCAATGACCTTTTCGTCTTCACTGTCAACGGGGGTGGTACTAGGGGACTGGAGAGTGGCGAATGTTGTGCCCCTGTTCAAAAAGGGAATAGGGATAACCCAGGGAATTACAGGCCAGTTAGTTTTACTTCGGAGGTAGGCAAAATAATGGCAAGGGTACTGAGGGATAGGATTTATGAGTATCTGGAAAGACACTGCTTGATTAGGGACAGCCAGCATGGATTTGTGAGGGGTAGGTCTTGTCTTACAGACTTATTGAATTCTTTGAGGAGGTGACCAAGCATATGGATGAGGGTAGAGCAGTGGATATAGTGTACATGGATTATAGTAAGGCATTGATAAGGTTCCCCATGGTAAGCTTATGTGGAAGGTCGGGAGGTATGGGATAGTGGGAAATTTGGCCAGTTGGACAGAGAACTGGCTAACCGGTTGAAGTCAGAGAGTGGTGGTAGATGGTAAATATTCAGCCTGGAGCCCAGTTACAAGTGGAGTTCCGCAGGGATCAGTTCTGAGTCTTCTGCTATTTGCAATTTTTATTAATGACTCAGTAGAGGGAGTCGAAGGGTGGGTCAGTAAATTTGTAAACTATACGAAGATTGGTGGAGTTGTGGATAGTGAGTAGGACTGTTGTCGGCTGAAAAGGGACTTAGATATGATGGACAGCTGGGCTGAGGAGTGACAGATGGAGTTCAACCCTTTCAAGTGTGAGGTTGACCATTTTGGAAGGAAAATAACAATGCAGAATACAGGGTAGGGTTCTTAGCAAGGTGGAGGAGCAGAGGTATATTGGGGTCTATGTTCATAGCTCCTTGAAAGTTGCCGCTCAGATGGATAGAGATTGTAAGAAGGCCTATGGTGTATTAGCGTACATTAGCAGAGGAATTGAATTCAAGAGTCGTGAGGTGATGTTGCAGCTGTGCAGGACCTTGGTAAGGCCACATTGGGAGTACTGTGTGCAGTTCTGGTCGCCTCACTTCAGAAAAGATGTGGAAGCTTTGGAGAGGGTGCAGAGGAGATTTACCAGGACGTTGCCTGGAATGGAGAATAGGTTGTACGAGGATAGGTTGAGAGTGCTAGGCCTTTTCTCATTGGAACGGCGAAGGATGAGTGGTGACTTGGAAGAGGTTTATAAGATGATCAGGGGAATAGATAGAGTAGACAGTCAGAGACTTTTTCCCCGGGTGCAATAGCGTGTTACAAGGGGACATAAATTTAAGGTGAAGGGTGGAAGGTATGGGGGGGATGCTCGGGGTAGGTTCTTTACCCAGAGAGTGGTGGGGACATGGAATGCGCTGCCTGTGGGAGTGGCAGAGTCAGAATCATTGGCGACCTTTAAGCGGCAATTGACTAGGTACATGGATAGGTGCTTAAGCTAGGACAAATGTTCAGCACAACATCGTGGGCTGAAAGGCCTGATCTGTGCTGTATTGTTCTATGTTCTATGTTCTAACGCGAACAGTATGGATATGCCAGGGAATTTGGACAAGGAGAAGGGTGCAGAAATAAGGTTAGGTATTAGATTTTGCAACGATAACTTATTCAAGTGTTTCAGTCTTCAAAAAATGACCACAATTTTCGCAGGCCTGAAATGAGACGGTGCAAATCAGCCAAATGCTGCTGGCTACAGATTCTTGCATACACAAACAATGCAAAATTGAAACAAGTAAATCTCGATGGCATTGAATTTGTGAGCAGAATCAGAAGGTTAGAGCAGTCATTGAAACAAAAATACGAACAGCCAGTGAGAAAGGAATATCAATATATAACACACAAAAGGAAATGAATAGATTACTTACACTGTGGAAACAGACCCTTCGGCCCAACAAGTCCACACCGACCCGCCGAAGCACAACCCACTCAGACACCATTCCCCTACATTTACCACTTCAACTCACACTACGGGTGGTTGAGCATGGACAATTCACCTCATCTGCGCATTTTTGGTCTGTGGGAGGAAACCGGAGGAAACCCACGCAGGCAACGCACCAACGCCACGCAGTCAGTCGCCTGAGGGGGGAATGGAACGCGGGTCTTTGGTGCTATGAGGCAGCGGTGCTAACCACTGTGCTACCATGCCGCCCACATCGCAATGAGGAAACAATGACAGGAACATGAAATCTAAGATTTGAAAGGCAAAGATTGACAGGGCTGTGTGAAAACCACAGACTCCGTTATTCTGCTTGGACCCTGGATCCATCAGTGTGCACAGCAGTGGTGGCATAACAGCACTTCGTGTTTTAGCGACAAATCAGTTTGGGATGAGTTAAAATGGCCTTGCTGTGCCATCTTTACAGTAGTCAGAACAGCATTGCACAAAGCGAGTGTGGATTTAATGGAGACACAGTCGAGGTTTCATAGCGCATTTTATTCAGGGATACCAGCGGATGGGTGCCGTGCTGGAGGTGACTAGGAGCAGGATTGGTTCATTTCATTGCCATGGCTCGGGTCTCAGAACATTGTCACTGGGAGAACACAAGCTGTTTGAAAAGGACAAAATCAGAGTCTGCCATTGTGCGCAAAATTGCTGATATGTCTTGAAACAGAATAAACATTAAGTCACAGAAGCCCATCAATAGATAAGGAGATTTAAGCAGACTGCACCACTATAGAACTGAAACATAATGGCACCTTTGAGCAGGGCTAATGTCAGGTGAACTTAAGCTCCGACAAGGAAGCATCCGAGACAGTTTGGTAAGAGAATATCAAAGGATAGAAACAAGGATTGAAATACGAGAAGTGATTAATTCCAGCTTTATCAATGAATGTTGTCCCATTAGGTGGACAATGCCAGTTAGGACTCGACGTGTCAATCTCATTCCATGAGTCAATCAGCTCAACTCATTAAGCAGCTATGAAAATAAGGGCTAAAGTTATTTTAAGTAATTAGTTGTTTGATTGAAGTTACAATAACAAGAAAAACGTTCTAAACATTCTTCAGAAAATCAGAGATGCAGATTTCTACACAATTACAGATACACATATGACCAAAGCATAACATCAGCTTTGGGGAAAAACATTTAAACCTAAATGTGAAAGCTAATTCAGCTCAGGATATAATGCTTGGGCACATCCTGCAAGAAATATTTTCTTCACTATTCATTAGTTAAAATGTACAACTAACTTCAGAATCGAAAAATAATACTACAACTTTTATAGGAGTTAGCGAAATCCAATTGTCTTTCATATTTTATATACAATTGGGGCAACAGAACATCTGAGATAAGTAATAGATGTTGATGGAGACAGCACACGGAATACAATGAAAAGCAGAATTCAAGCAGTCCGTGGAGATAAGCAACGCATGCACTGACCTGAAGGAGAATTAGCAGGAACTTAGGAGTGTGAATTAGTAGGATACAGAGAAAGATCCCAAGGACTGAAAAATACAAACTCTTTTAAACACCTTGAGATCATGGAAACGTGGAGCTCTCCATAGGAATATCCATCACTAATTAGATGTTTCACAGGATGAGGTGCATGGAATAAGGATGAAGGACTAAATGACCACTCTGCATGCGATTATTGTAACACAAAATATACTGAAATGTAAAATTCAGAGTGTGCCATTGATCTATCTTCCGATCTGAGCTGTAGATTAAGAGAAAGATTGAGTTGTCACGTTGTGACCAGATTTGGAGAACAAAGTATACGACATAGTTTCTTCATCGGACGGGGTATTGAGTACAAGAATTGGCAGATCATATTACAGTTGTAGAAGATAGAGGTTCGGCCACATTTTGAGTACTGCATATGGTTCTGATCTCCACATAACCAAAAGAATGTGGAAGCTTTGGATGGGGTGCAGAGGATGTTCACCGGGACGTTGTGTGGGATGGAGTGTGTTCGCTATGAAGAGAGGTTGTCTAGATTAGGATTATTATTATTCAAAAGATGAAGGTTGACTTCAACAGAATCATGACAATTATCGACAGAGTTGGACAGCGAGAAGCATTTTTTTTTCCTAGGGCGGGGAGTTCAATTACTCGGGGTCATGAATTCATAGTGAGAGTGAAACAGTTTAAAGGAGATATGCGTGGAAAGTTCTTTATGCAGAGGGTGGTGGGTGCATGGAACGTGTTGCCAGCAGAGGGTGGGCACATTAGCATCATGTAAGATGCATCTA
The DNA here is from genome assembly GCF_020745735.1 of Hemiscyllium ocellatum. Lineage (NCBI taxonomy): Eukaryota > Metazoa > Chordata > Chondrichthyes > Orectolobiformes > Hemiscylliidae > Hemiscyllium > Hemiscyllium ocellatum. Next base: position 2,428,166 of record NC_083441.1, read on the forward strand.
CACAGGTACATGAATGGAACAGAGGGTCACAGGTCCTTAGAAAATAGGAAACGGTTTAGAGAAAGGATCTGGTGGTGTGTGAGCTTAGAGGGAAGAAGAGCCTGTTCCTGTGATGTAATTTTATTTGTTCTTTGTTCTTTGTTGTTTGCTCTTCGTTCATGCACTGTATTAACCTTTTTTTTGCTTGAATCCTGCCTGTCTCTTGAGTCTCTTGGTCAGGAAGTGGGGTGGGGGGAGGTTACGCTCCGACAGTGAGAATGCTGACGTTGTGTACAGTCCTGGTCAGGAACCCAAACTGAGCTGGAAGGATGATATTGTAAGGTGATAGTGAGCAGACTGTGTGCTGGAGAGCACATACCAGAGCTTCCGACTATCAAAGATCTGAATAAGAATTGCAGTAGCATTTTGAGACTTAGATTAATGCTCCAACCTGTGGACATTGAAACTTCCCAGTGCAGAAAGAGCAGACAACGCATGAGAGAACACAAGACAATGACAATAGCACAGTTGGCATTAATTAGTATATTCATAGTTGTGCACAAACACAAGAAAATTAATCACAGAGTGAGGGGTCAGTTAACTGACAAGAGTATTCTTGTGGTAAAGAATGCTTTCTAGTAACAATCAATGGAGTCACTTACCTGGGATGCCAATAATAGCTAGAACAGGATAGTAAAAATATTGCAAAATCTGAACTGACCAATACATCCAGGATTCGAAGTTCATCCATTTATGATTCTCATAAATGTAATTAAGCTCATAGGAAAACATCTTTTCCAATGTCGTAACATGAGGATACCAAACCATTCCAACGACAATCACTGAGATTCCAATCGAGCCACACCCTCTGTTTAGGAGGTGACACAGTGCGCTCTCTGACACAGTGAAAGGAGACATTGGAAGGTCAGTTTTATCAAGAGAAATAAGGAAATCACTAGTGACGAAATGAGAACCCTCCCCAACCTGGAGATTGCAGTTAATTACTACCGCAGGTGGAACAGGTTCAGTTTCCACTCAGTAATTTTTAAACAACAATAAAAATTGCTTCTTTCCTAACATGTGTAAACAACGCACCAGTGATTCCTGAAGATGTAGGATTGAGCTGCCGAAGCTGTATTGAAGTACTGTCAGCCAGAAATGTTACCAAATAAAGAACAAGAACAAAGATCATTACAGTACAGGAACAGGACTTTTGGCCATCCAAGCCTGCGCTGATCCATATCCTCTATCTAAATCTGCCGCTTATTTTCTAAAGATCTATTTATCTTTGCTTCCTGCCTATTGATGTATCTGTCTTGGTGCATCTTACATGATGCTATCGTTCCCGCCCCTACCGTCTCTGCTGCCAACGCATTCCAGGCACCCACTACTGTCTGTGTGAAGAACATTCCACGTATATATCCACTATCCTTTTCCCATCTCACGTTGAACTGGTGACCCCTGGCAATTGAGGCTTGCACTTTGGGAAAAGGTTTCCTGCTATCCACCCTGTCTAAACTTCTCATTATATTGTAGGACTCAATCAGGTCGCCCCACAATCTCCTTTTCCTCCAATGAAAATGATCCTAATCGACTCAACCTCTCTTCATAGCTTGTACACTCCATACTGGCAACATCCTGGTGAACGTCCTCTGCACCCTCTACAAAGCATCTGCATTTTTTTGGTAATTTGGCGACCAAGTACGTTGGCAATATTCTAAATGTATCTTATACAAGTGCAACATGACGTGCCAACTCTTGTATTCAATGCCACCTCCTTTTAAGGGAAGCATGCTGCATGCCTTCTTGACCACTCTGGTAACCTGTGTTGCCATCTTCAGGGTACAATGAACCTGAACATTCAGAACTCTCTGTACATCAATTTTCCCCAGGACATTACTATTTGCTGTATAATTCGCTCCGGAATTGCATCTTCCAAAATGGATCACCTCACATTTGTCAGGATTGAATTCCATCTGCCATTTCTCTGCCAAACTCTCCAATATATGCGTATTCAGTTGTATTCTCTGACAGGCCCCTTCACTATCGACTACTCCAACAATTGATCGCACTATCACTGCTTTCCCCAGATATTTGCCGCTCATTCAGAGTGAAATTGGTTTTGCTGTCGTCAGATAAACCACGAACATGTGTGACATTTCACATGCAGCCCATTCATGGGTGATGGCCCGAAATTGGTTCATCCTGATAAGCATATTAGGAATCTCTGCTCAGCAGTTAGTTTCCAGAGGATGATACATCCCGGACTCCTGAGGTGCCAATATGACAAGTTTGTCTGTTTTCAGTCAATTCATCTCAAGACAGATGGTACCAACAAGCATCTGAAGAGAGTTGCCACCAACTCTCACAAGGTCCCACATCTAAGGTTAAAACCAGTGCACGGACGGAAACAATACACATGTGTGCCCTGCATCCCGAAATTGACAGAGACACAACAATCTTGGAATCATTCTACAGGAGGTCTGCACAGAAAAAAAAAGCAGCAGAAAACAATAACCACATCCTGCCAGTTGCCAACTCTCCCTCAGCTGCCGTCATAATCCCATAAAGTGATAGTCAGTGTCATTGATAGTATCATCAAACCCATATCGACAAAAGTCATTCTATTTGGTGTGATATCCACAAGGCGCATTCAGGTCCATGCTTGCTTGCTAACATGTCCAGAAGATGAAGGGAATTGCGTCGGAGAGGGCAGGTGGGAGGGAATGATTTTTGATGGAAGCTAGTTGTCTGACAGTAAAATTAGGCATTGCCTGTCCGAGGAAATTTTCAGTGGAGTGAGTTTCAAATAAATAGTCATAGTTAGTAAAGGTCAATCATCTCCCATCTCTGCTGACATCTATCCAGAAATATAGATTTAAAGATACGGTGGGCAAAAGAAGGTCATTCGAATCTTCAAGACTGTTGCAAGATTCAATTTGATCTTCCTGCTCAATACCTTGTTCCAACTTTCTCACACAAACTCTTTGATCCCATTCTCTCAAAGAACGGTATCTCATCCCCCCGTTTTGCCAAAAGGATCGCTCAATGTTTCGGATTCTATCGCTTTCTCTGACAGAGAATTCCACATTCTGGGTCAAGACTTTTATCCTTAACTCAGGTCGTAATAGCTGACTCGCTTATCCTTAGACTTTGAGGAAGTCCTTGTCCTCTGATGAGTTCTGTCAGAATCTCACAACTTTCTGTGGGATTGGAGTTCATTCGCATAATCTCCAGTGAATCTAGTCCTCATTAGCCCAGTCTCTCTTCATACATCAGTCCTCCCATTTCATGAATCAGTCTCGTAAACCTTTATTGCCCTGGCTCAATTTCCAGAACATCCTTCCTCAGATCCAAAGGTAAAAACTGCACAATAGCGTTCCAGACGGGATCTCACCAAAAATGTTATTAATGGAGTGGTTCATTGATGGAGCGTCACTGCTGAGGATACGCCATTCCATTGGAACGTCCCCGCTGAGAGAGCACTGTACTGCTGGATTGTCAATGCCGAGGGAGTGGTGCACTGTTGAAGGCTCGGTGCTAATGGAGCACTGCAATGTCACTGGGTTCATGAAGGGCGCAATGTGGACCGTCAGTGCTGAGGAAGAGCTGCACAGTTAGAGAGTCAGTGTTGGGCAGGGAGATATGATCGGAGGGCAGTGCTCATCGATTGAATGAATTACATGACATACAATGCGAAAGTAGCAAAAACGCCAATGTTTATTATCTATCATGTCTGATATTTTTCAAACAGGCTATCTGTTCACCCACAGTTAAGTGATTAATCACAAAAACTATCAAGACATAACGCCATCACAGAGCATCAGAGACTGAGTGAGTGATCTCGCTGGGTAAAGGATCAACTGTTGGATTCGAGAAAGTAAAGAGGATCAGAGGGACTGTGGTGTAAACGTCGATGGATCTTTGAAGACAGTAGACAAATGGTGGTCCAGACGGTATTCGTGATGCAGACCTTGTGCAATGCGGTTAGAATGGAGCTTTGAATAATATTCATTACGTCACGAATGGATATTTGTGTGCAGTTCTAAAGATCTTGCTCTTCACTTTCAAATTACGTTATCTTTTCTCAAACACGTCTGCCATGTGGAAGACATTCTCACAACCAACTTTGTGGAGACCATTCAAAATTTTATATAACTCAATCAGATTTCCCGTCACACTACACACCCAGTCCTCCTCCCCCTGCACCCCCCGCAACATCCCCACACTCATCTATTCCAAGGTGGACAAACCAGCCTGTGCATTCTCTCCTCTTATCTGAAGCCTTTCATGCTCGGCAGCAGACTGATGAATCTGTTCTGCACTCTCTCCTGTGATATCACGTCCTTTTGATCATGTGGCAAATAAAAGTGGATATTGTTCCATGTGGGATCTAATGAATGTTTTATGAAGTTGCAAACTCTATTGCCTACCTAATGACGGCAAACATTCCGTATGCCTTCTTCATCATCTTGTCGACCTGTGTTGACATCTTAAGTGAACTATGGTGATTCACCCTTATCAAACCAGTGGGCAGGTAGCTCACTGAAAGCCTCGCATCCTCAGAAATACGTTGGCACACATGCTCGCCAGAGTTTGGTGAACGCCCGACTCATCAGCCAGGACCTGGAGAAGGCCTTTGACACAGTATCTCTCACCAACAATGTTGTCGTCCACTCGAAATGGACTTTGGAATCCCACATTTGCAGTGAACTGCACGAAATCAATATCTGTAGTTGCAGAATCAATCAAAGCACGCATATCATAAAGCTTTGAGTCAGACAGCACTGCCCTTTCTCTCTGCTGCATTGTGTGGGTGTTTAATAGAGATTTTAGCTGAGTCGATCAGGACAGGTGCAAAGCTGAGATGTATGCCTATTTCAGGCAGCAGAGCCATGCAGGTTTAACCACACACACCCCGCCCCCAATTCAATGATGATGCTGTAATTGCAGAGTGGCACTTGCCAAAGTTCCAGAATCCAAACTGAGGGACGAACTACAAATTGGGGATGCTGCTGTTAAGGGGCAACAGTGAAAAACACCACCTAAGGTCTCTCTGAAAAAATCCGATGGTAGTCCATTCAGTTGTTGGACTCACCTGGTTTCTCAAATACATGTAAGCAGTATCTTGGATCAGTAAGAAATAGTTTGTTCGGACTTGTAGGAAAGTCAAACTCCAAAGTTTGTTTGCTCTTCATGTGCTAAGACTGTACATAAATGAAATGTTTCAGTAACTATGTATGTCATAGTCACACAATCATAGAGATGCTCAGCACAGAAACAGACCCTTCAGTCCAACCAGTCCACGCCGACCAGATATCCCAACCCAATCTAGTCCCACCTGCTAGCACCTGGTGCATATCTCTCCAAGCTCTTCCTATTAAAATAGCCTTCGAAATGCTTTTTAAAAAAATATTGCAATTGTCCTAGCCCCACCACTTCCACCGCCAGCTCATTCCATACACAGCTCATTGCACCCTTTGAGTGAAAAAGTTGCATCTTGGGTCTTTTTCACATCTTTCGCATCTCGCACTAAACCTATGCCCTCTACTTCTGGACTTCCCCACTCCAGGGAAAAGGCTTTGTCTATTTTTGCTATCCATGCCCCTCATAATTTTAAAAGCCTCTATAAGATCGCCCCTCAGCCGCTGACGCTCCAGAGAAAACACCGTCAGCCTGTTCAGCCTCTCCTTGTAGCTCAAATCCTCCAACACTGGCAACTTCTTTGTCAATCTTTTCTGAACCCTTTCAGGTTTCACAATTTCAAAATTTAAAAAAAAACCACCCCACTCACTGAAGTGTCACAGTGTTTCTGGAGATATTCATACTCCTTAGATTAACTAATACAAACTTGAGAAGTAATCAACAATAGAGAATGTGGTTACAGGTGAGGCCAGGAGAGGATCAAGGAGGAAGTGCAGTTGGAGACTCAGCCCTTGTGATTATATAACAGGATTGAGGTTCTTGTTCCGTCTGAGGTTGAAAGTGGCTCTGCAGGAAGTGTGAATAAACTGACAATAACACTCTGGTATATGGAGCCATTCAAAAGTGGAGAGAAAAGAGAAATATTGGTGCAATCCGATAGTGTGCTCAGGGGAAAAGACACTTTCCTCTGTGTGTCCAGGATTGCGAGTTCTGAAGGCAATGGTGTCTGCTGGCTCTGGATGTTTCGTCTGTGCGGTAGAAGAATTTGAAGTGAGAGAGGCCTGTGACCAGTGGAGTACCACGAGGATCGGTGCTAGGTCCTCTACTTTTTGGAATTGGATGCGATCATAAGAGGTACAGTTAGTATGTTTGCAGATGACACCAAAATTGGAGGTGTAGTGGACAGCGAAGAGGCTTACCTCAGATTTCAACAGCTTCTTGACCAGATGGGCCAATGAGCAGGGAAGTTGCAGGTGGAGTATAATTCCGATAAATGCGAGGTGCTGCATTTCTGGAAAGCAAATCTTAGCAGGACGTTTACACTTAATGGTAAGGTCATGGGGAGCGTTGCTGAACAAAGAGACCTTGGAGTACAGGTTCATAGCTCCTTGAAAGGGGACTCGAAGGTAGATAGGATAGTGAAGAAGGCGTTTAGTATGCCTTCCTTTATTGGTCAGAGTATTGGGTATGAGGGTTGGGAGGTCATGTTGAACTGTATAGGACATTGTTTAGGCCACTGTCGGAAAGGGTTCATAAAATATTTACGAGGATGTTGGCAGGGTTGGAGGATTTGATCTCTGGAGAGGCTGAAAAGGCTGTGGCTGTTTTCCCTGGAACGTCGGAGGATGAGGAGTGACCTTATCGAGGTTTGCAAAATTATGAGGGAAATGGATACAGTAAATAGGCAAAGTCTTTTCCCTGGGGTCGGGAGTCCGGAACTACAGAGCATAGGTTTAGGGTGAGAGGGGAAAGATATAAAAGAAACCTAAGGGACAACGTTTTCACGTAGAGTGTGGTGCGTGTATGGAATAAGCTGCCAGAGGCTGGTACAATTGCAACGTTTAAGAGGCATTTGGATAGGTATATGAATAGTTGGAGGGAAATGGGCTGGTGCTAGCAGGTGGGACTAGATTGGGTTGGGATGTCTGGTTGGCATGAACGGTTTGGACCGAAGGGTTTGTTTCCATACTGCACATCTCTATGACTCTGTGACTTTATCTTGCTTTCATAGATCCACGTGGGTAACAACAATATTGGTAGAAAGAGGGGAGAGTTTCTAACTAAGGAATACGAGCAGCTAGGGGACACTTTGAGAGACAGAACTACAAGGAAATAATTTCTAGATTACTACCTGAGCAACGAGAAATTTGCAGAGGGTTAACACGATGAAAGATGTCATTGCGTGGCTCCAAGCACTGTTATGCGAGAAACGGGTTCGAATCCATAGGATTCATGGATTCGGAAAAGATTTACAAGCATGTTGCCAGATTTGCTGGAGTGAGTCAAAGTGACAGGCTGAATTGGCTGAAGCTGTTTTTCTGGAGAGTCAGAGGCAAAGGAATTACTTTACAGACGTTTATAAAGTCGTTACCTGCGGTGAGAGAGTCCAGAACTAGAGGGAATCGGTTTAGCATGAAACGAAAAACTTTCTAAAGAGACTTAAAGGACACCTTTTTTTCACGCAGTGGGTGGTATGTTAATGGAATGTGCTGCCAGAGGAAGTGTGGATGCTGATACGATTACAATATTGAAAGACATCTGGATAGGTATACAAATGGAGAGGGTTGAGAGGGTTATTGGGCAAAAATTGGACGAGTTTAATTTCGGATATCTGGTCGGCATGAATGAGTTGGACAGAAAGGTTGGTATCTGTGCTGTGTATCTGTAAGACTCTATGACTCCATAACAGTTGCACCAGTATTCGGGAACAAGGGAACTGTTTCCATGAAATGGCTACACCGATATCATGCTGTGATGAGAATTCTGGTGAAACTCTTAACTAGGTCAGTGGATCGGGCTTTAAACAAAATAGTGGGGAGTAAGTTCAATTGCGTGGCAATTGGAAAATGTTATAGGAATGGAGGAGCTCCGCAGAGTTTATTAAAGCTTCCAGAAAGAACGGAAAGCTCCAGGAATCTAACTTTACACACAGCAGATAGAGGCAGCTATGAGAAGCGCGATGAGGATGCAGTCAACAGAGAACTGAGAGTGTTGTATTTAAATGCACACAGTTTTTGAAACAAGCTAAACGAGGTTGCAGCAAACATGAAATTCATAGGTACAAGGTTATGTGTATCACAGAGATGAAGATGTGAAGGGATCAGAGCTGGGAACGATGTAAAACAGGATATTCATCCTATCGAAAGAGCAGGGGTGGTGCTTCATTGCTAGTTGGAAATGAAATTAAAATCGATTTTAAAAAAAAGACGTTATACAGAGTCAGAATGCAAAACAAAATCTGTCATGGTCGAGTTGAGGAATGGCAAATGGCAGGCGGTGACCAGTGGTGTGCTGCAGGGATCAGTGCTGGGCCCGCAGCTTTTTACAGTGTACATTAATGATATAGATGACGGTATTAAAAGTAATATTAGCAGATTTGCTGATGACACAATGCTGGGTGGCAGGGTGAAATGTGAAGAGGATGTTAGGAGAATGCAGGGTGAACTGGACAGGCTGGGTGAGTGGACAGATGCTTGGCAGGTACAATTTAATGTGGATAAGTGTGTGGTTATCCACTTTGGTGGAAAGAACAGGTGGCAGATTACTACCTAAATGGGGTCAAGTTAGGTAAATGGGCAATACAACGAGATCTAGGTGTTCTTATACATCTGTCAATGAAAGCAAGCATGCAGGTACAGCAGGCAGTGAAGAAAGCTAATAGTATGCTGACCTTCATAACAAGAGGAATTGAGTATAGAAGCAAAGAGGTACTTCTGCAGCTCCACAGAGCTCTGATGAGACTGCACCTGGAATATTGTGAGCAATTTTGGTCTCCAAATTTGAGGAAAGACATTCTGGCTTTGAGGGAGTGCAGTGTAGGTTCACGAGATCAATTCCCGGAATGGCGGGACTATCTTACACTAAAGGACTGGAGCGACTGGGCTTGTATACGTTTGAATTTAGAAGGCTGAGAGGGAATCTGATTGAGATGTAAAAGATTATTAAAGGGTTCGACGCTCTGGAGGCAGGAAGCATGTTTCTGCTGAGTCCCCAACAGAGGACACAGTTTCTAAATAAGGGGTAGGCCACTTAGAACAGAGTTGCGAAGACACGTCTTCACCCAGAGAGTGGTGGGTGTATGGAATGCTCTGCCTCAGGATGCAATGGAGGCCAAGTCTCTGAATACTTTCAAGAAAGAGTTGGATAGAGCTCTTTAGGACAGTGGAATCAAGGGTTATGGGGATAAAGCAGTAACAGGATACTGATTGCGGATGATCATCCATGATCACAATGAATTGTGGTGCTGGCTCGGAGAGCAGAAGGGTCTACTCCTGCACCTATTGTCTATTGAGAAAAGACACTGATTGGAATTATGTCCAGGTATCTGAGCATTGTCACAATATGTGGCTGGAAATGAATTAGGTAATAAAATAGATATTTTAGAAGGTCACCACGACAATAATCAAAGGGGTTTTTAATCAATATAGAGATGAATTTGGAAGACAAGATTTTTAGCGGAACTCTAGAATGGAAATTTGGAATGTATACGAGATGGCTTTATGGAGCATATTGTGGTATAGCCCGCTGAAGAACTGGTAATCCTGGATTTGGTGGTGTAATAAGGCAGACTGGACGAGCGAGCTGAAGGTGAAGAAACCCTTCAGACAGTGACCAAAATACGATAGAATTCACCCTGCAGTTTGAGAGGGAGAAGATTGAATCAGATGTAACGAAATTACAATTGAATAAAGTTAACTACAAATTCACGAGGCAACAACTGACCAAAGTTGATTCCAAAGAGAGTTTGCTCGCGAAAATGGTAGAGCAGCAATGGGAGGAACATTAGAGATAACTCACCAAGCACAGCAGAATTTCATCTGAAAGAAGAAACATGCTAAGGATAGAATGAGGCAACCACTACGAGAAGGGGATTCGTTGTCAGCAGAAAAGCAAAACAAAAGTTGTACGATGTGTTGAAGTTTCGGGGGAAGTCAGAAGATTGAGAAGCATTGAAACACCAGCAGAAGATAATTTAAAAGACAATAAGGCCCAAAAGATGAAATATATGATTAATCTAGCTAGAAATATAAAGGTAGATTTTAAGAGATTTGAGGACATTTAAAAATGATAGAATCAAGACTGGACATTGGAAAATGAGGCTGGAGAAATGGTAATGAGGAACAAAGAAATTGAAGATGAATTTAATATACACTTTTCATCAGTGTTCACAACGGAAGACTCCATCAGCAGAGTCAGGGGCAGAGAAGAATATAGAGGTCATTATGAAGGAAAAGGCGCTTGGGAAGCCAAAATGTCTGAAGGTGGACAATTCATCCAGATTAGATTGTTGACACTCCAGAATTCTGAAGATGATTGGCGAGGAGATGGAAAAGATGTTCATGTTGGTCTCTCAAGAATCATTGGAGTCACCAAGGGTCCCACTGGGCTGGAAAATGGCTAATGTCGCACACATACTTAAGTGAGGAGGCAGGCAGAAATACAGGGATCTCTAGGTCAGTCAGTCTAACCTCAGTCGTTGGTAAGAATTTTAGAGTCAATTATTAATTATGAGATTGCAGAGTACTAACAAGTGCGTGATTAAATAGGGCTGAGTCAGCGTGGCTTTGCCAAGGCCAGGTCATACTTAACAAATCAAAACTAGATTCTTCGAAGAGTACACTTCAAATTGGGCAAAGGAGATGTGGATTTGATTGATGAGATTTTGCAGATGTCTTTTGAAAAGGTAGCCCACAAGAATGTGAAAAATAAGATAACAGCTCAGGATACAACATGCAAAGTCTTAGCTTGGAAAGCAGTTGACTGACTGACAGAGGGCTGACAGGAAGTACAAGTGGGTCTTTTTCCAGGCTGGTGACTGGTGACTGGAGGTTTTCCACAGAGGTCTATGTTGCGACCACAACCATTCATTGTACATGAACGGTCTGGATAAAGGAAGTAAAGCATTTTGGCTATGTTCATAGATGACAGAAAGATAAGTTGACGATCAGGTAGCGGTGAGGTAATAATTAGTTTGAAGTAGGATTTAGACAGGGAGAAAAGTGTTAGCGGAGGGAATACAACATGGGAGGTCTGTGGTCATGCAATTAGGAATTAGGAAATGTGGGAAGGATAGCTTCAGAAATATGAAGCACAAAGGAACGTCGAAATCCTGACTCAGTATTCTCCTCAGGTTAACACGGAGCTTCATGTGGCAGTAATGAAGGCAAATGCAATGTCAGCATTCATTTCAAGAGGACTAGGTTACAAGAACAGAGATATACTAATGATCCTGGTGAAGAATTGGTCAAACTGCATTTGGCATATTGTGAGAGGTTTGGAACCGTATCTGAGGAATGCTGTTATGGAGTGTGTCTGAAGGAAATTTATAAGAATTATCCACGGTGTGACAGATGTGTTGTATGAGGGGCAACTGAGGACTCTCGGTCTGTGCTTAAAGGTGTTTAGTAGGATGCAGGGAGAAACTGATAGAAATGTAAAGAGGTCTGTCAGTAGAAATTTCTTAAGCCAGATGGTGGTTTGCCTTTGGAACTAGTGCTATGGAGGGCATGTCATTGGGTATATTTAAGACATTGATTGATAGGCTATTGATTGACGAGGGGATCGAGCTTACGTGGAGAAGGCAGGAAACTTGGACTGAGAAATATATTAATAATGATCAAACACCACATTGGACTGAGTAGGCGAATGATGTACTTGTGCTCTTGTCCCTGATGGCCTGGTGAGAGATGATGATCAAAAGCTTGATCAATGAAATAGATTTCAGGATCATCTGAAAGAAGGGAAATGAGGTCACGTGGCAGAGACTGAAACAGGATACACCCGTAATTAGGACATGGACAAGGTCACCAAAAGTACAGTGATTAAAATTTAAGATGCTTAAGAGAGAATTAGTGGTGTGCACAAAGTGCATGAAGAGCACTAACAAACCAACACCCACCAACTCCTTCTCCCGAGGATCTTCTGCCCCGTATGTGGCTCACTGTGTGGAAGCTGCAATGAACTGTACAGTCCCTTACAGACTCGCACTAACAGCGAAGAAGAGTCATCCTCATCTGCAGGGAATCGCTAATGATGATGTTGAATGATGGCGTACAGATGACGTAACCTGTCCATCTACCTTCCCACCTACCTGCACCATTCTTCTCACTGACCAACGACAATAACCTCCTACATGCATCCACCTATCGCCATCACTACGTTTCCTCCAGTCCGACCCTCTCTACAGAAACATAGAACCTCGAAAATGTGGCAGCCCACACTGATCCTTCGAACACCAATCAACCAAATTATTCCCCTGTTTACCCCTGACTAATGCACCTAACCTTTACATCCCTGAACAGTATGGGCAATTTTAACATGACCAATCCACCGAACCTGCACAGCTTTGGACTGTGGGAACAATCCGACTCAGACGCAGGAAGAACGTGCAACCTTCGCACAGACAGTCGCCCGAGATAGAATCGAGCCTGGATCCCTGGTGCTCTGAGGTAACAGTGCTAGCCACTGAGCTACCAGGCCGCACACAGAGAAAGGTTCTGTCTGAAAAATCGACTTTCCTGCTCCTCTGATGCTGCTTGACTAACTGTGATTTTCTTTTGTTTTCCAGATCCACATTCTTTCAAGTCTGACTTTCCAGCATCTGCAGTCCTCACTATCTCCAGATTTGTCCGAGAGACCTGGGGGTGGAGATTGAAGATAGAGAGGGGTGTGACCGGGGAGGGTTTGAAAACCCAAAATAAATATATTCAAGTCAAGCCATTACTTTACCAGGGGAAGTATAGATTCCGTGAAAATGTGTTTTATAACGTGGATTCGCCACATAATATTCTAGCTCCCCTTTAAAAAAAACACTATAGATGTTATTACTGAGTTCACTATAGCAAACATGTGTCACAGTGACACTGCATTACTGATTAGATTTTTATCTCCAAATCAGCTACACCACTGCCTGCCTACATATGTAGCGTAGCTTGTACGGTGTATCATAAATGGAATAGCACGGATTTAGTTAGTAGAAATAATGTAATTTAAATAGAATATGCTGGAAGATCCAGTTGATTGTGAATGTGCATCTTGGAGTACTACTTATTCAGATACGTTGAATCACATCTAATGGTAAAGGCTTAGCCCAATGCTCCTGACCTCCTGAGAGATTTCCGAGGCCTCGCCACTGACGATCAAGTAGTGATGACTTTGTGCATTTCGACAGTGTTGTTTATATCACAAAGGATACCATGCTTTCCACCAAAGTTGACAAGGACAATTTGACATCGGGTTGCATAAAGAGATATTAGGGCAGGCGACGAAAACATTGATTAAAGAGGCTAGTCTTGGCATTGTGATGTACAGCCACCACTTCATTAAGCTGCTGCCATATATGGATTGCAGATGTCCACAAAGCAGTGGGAAACGGGTGAGGAACATTTGATTTGAGAAGCAGTGTAAACGAGAGAGATAAAGGTAAAGGTGATAGGGAGTAAGTGGAGTTGTTGAGTATCGGTGACGCCATCGAATGAGCAAGCAGGTTCCAGTGGTTTTCTCCTGTTTCTAATTCGTATGTTGATAAGTACTGTATGTCCACATTGTGAGGCAGGCACGTTCACTGACAGAAGTGCAGCAGTAAAGCTCTCAGCTGCCAATGATGGAGTGTCAAAATATGGAATTGTCCGTAAAAGCACAAGTAGTGGGGAACAGAAATCTCGGAGGACTGTGCAGCAGGGGGAGGTTACAAAGTTCGAAAGACGTGAAGCCTTTGAAAGGTTTGAAATTATGAAAGAATTTTAAAATTGAGCATATATCACAACAGGTGTAGCAATGAATGGGACAGGTTGCAAGTTAACATCTAGGTGCTAGAATTTTTGGATGATCTCAAGTTCACAGAGAACCCGCTATAGGAGAATAGACAGAAACTGTTGTGATAATTAGGTTTGGAAGTGACAAAGTGACGGTAAATGCAACATAGTACAACTGGATCATAGGGGCTGCTTTCTCTTTCGGAAGAAATAACTGGTAGTTGATTAACCCGAGGGCTGAGAAGAGAACATGTTCAGCATAATCACAGCCAGAACAGAAAGCATGCCGATGCAATACTGTGCATCACAAACCAGCCAGCTGACATAACAGATCGGCAGAAAAGGTAGAGATGAGAGTTCCAGTATCAGAGAGGTTGGAAACATGGCCAATCTCACAGAGGTAGTCTTTTGTGCTGGGGTCAGATGCTCAGTGCACGGTCAAATAAAATGCCATGATCTACTTTAGCTTCGTAAGTTTGCATCAGAGAGGAATGGAATTCATAGCTAAGGAACAGAATTGTTGGTGGGAGCACAAATAAATGTATTCAGTCTCGTTACCTTTAATTTGGAGGAAATTGCACATCAAATACTACCTATGGGGTAGGTATTTTGAGAAATGAGGAACAGTGGAGAGGTTGAGAGAGGTATTTCGATCTGGAGGGTTATGGGAAGCAGGGAATAATGTGGATATGAGTTCACATCAGATCAGCCATCACGTTTTCAATTAGTAGAGTAAGCTTGAGAAGCTAAATATTCCACTTATGCTCCTATTTCTTAGGTGAGGTGGTAGCGCAGAATAATGAACATGTATGTGGAAATGAACATTGTATTTTCCTCAAATGATAGGATAGCGGCTAGTTGTGGAACTGGAAGCTACAAAGGTTAATTCTATAGGGGCCAACAGAGGCTACATTACACGGACAGGAAGAAAAGCCATTGCTAATGATTTCTTAGCTGCGACTGGAAAGAAAAGAATGTAATCACGCACATGTATGGTAGAAAACGAGATAGAAATCAAATCTGTACGGAAAAAAAAACTTTAGAGCACTCTGGCGAAGTGAATATTTGTAAGTGGAGGTCAGCCATAAATCAGTAATGATGCATATCACTGAAAACAATCACATCAGATGTACCCATCCACAGCTTTATATTTGATCCTGTCTATTGACTTCACTGATGGATGTAACACGTCGTTTCTTCAAATGTCTTCAGTAATTCTACATCTTCCCTGAAATAAATCTCTGGTCCTTCATAAAATACAGTACTGGGGTATGGTGCGTCTGTCCCAGACTGTAATTCTCAAACAATGATGCTTCTACATGAATCTGGGATTACATTCACAAGTGATTGTACTTTGGCGAGAACTGAAATTTCAGATCAGCAAAAGTAACATTATAGAAGCACATCAGACATACATCTCCCAGACTGATTACCTTACACCCTGCATTATCCATTAATGTGCATTCGTCAGTAACATTAAATCCCAGAGTTGGAGCACTTAAGTCATTACAGTGTGTTAGCAGCTGTAGCTCAATGTTAGCGCTTTTGCGTCTAACTTGAAGTTTTTTGATCACCAAGCCAAACACTGCAGTACTGCAGTGGCAACGTGCTGCCTTTCTGAGAGATTTAAACCCATTTCCATATACAATGTAAAAGATTCGACCTTATCATGGACTATTTTGATAAAGGGCAATACATCTCTTCCCAAGTGTCCTGGTAAATCTTTTTCTTTTCTTTAAGCAAAATAACTAAAACAGACATGTCAGTCATTTGTTGCAATTCATGGAAGCTCGGCCTGCACAAATTTATATGACTTGCCTTCAAATCACAGCACCGATTGCACCTCCGAAGTACTTCATTGTCTTTGAAGTTACAGTGAGGCTATAAGTGAAACTACATTAATGCAATTTCTTCCATTCTTTAGAAAACAAAAAAATACTGCTATTGACAGAACCACTACCTTGTCGCCAACAAGCCATTACCTTGGATATCATGAATTGCACCAATACATGAAGCACTCGTACAAGGCACTCACGAAGCATGCAATATTATGACTCCCTTGATGGTGAAGGCAACTTTCAATAAATACATCACTCCACTTTCTGAAGTTATTTTCCTATTTATTCTCTAAGTGTTCAGTGCAACATTCAAAACCAGTTATCTGCCAAGGCTACCTCTCATTGTTTCTTTTAATGCATCAAAGTGAAAGACATAACATTCTGAAACATTGGAGCAGAAATTAGGCCTTTCAGCTTATTGCGTCTGCTCTGCCATTTAATCATGCCGAACAAGTTTCTCAATGTAGCCACGGTGTGGTGGAGCCGTTATTGGACTGGGGTAGGCAGTGTTAAAAATCACACCACACCAGGATATACTCCAAGTTATATACAAGCATTAGGCTTTGCATTGCTGCTCCTTTGCCAGATGGTTGTGGAGCGTATGATCATAAGACACAGAATTTATAGCAAAAGATTGCAGTCTGGTGCAGCTGAAATGTTTTCAAGTCTTTCATCTTTTAGAATGGGTTGCAAGTTTTGGTTCATTAATATTTAAATCTTAGAGCTTCTTTTAAATCATCTTTTCGAGATAACTAAAGGGTTTATGACATAAGGCAACATCTCAGTTCAGACAATTCACTAAATGTGTGAGGCCAGAGTCTGTCTGTCTCCCAATATTGAGTCAGACTGGTTCTTCTATTTCCAAAATGAAATTTAGAAAATATTGCATATATTGACTGCCTGCATTGAATGGCTGCAGTTTTGAGTAAAACAGAATATATTTGCAATTATGAATATACAATTAGAAATTCATACTATAAACTTAAATGTGTACGTGCCTGCATGAGAGACAGTGAGTGTGTTCATGTGAGTATATGCATGTGTGTGTACGTGCACGTGAGACAGTGTATTTGCATGCATCAAAGCTTGTCTGTGTCAATGTGATGGAGTATAAACATTTAAAGGGTGTGTGCGTGAGTGTGAGTGTGGGAGTGTATGTGTGTGTAAGTGAGAGGATGTGTAAGTATGAGAGAGGGTTTGCGTGAGTGTATGAGTATGTAAGAGTTTGTGTGTATGTGTGATTCTGTGAGAGAACGTGTACAGTGTAGTGGAGTCACGTGCAGTGTGGCATGAACCCAATATCCCGTTTTAGGCCATCCTTATCAGTACCGAATTTGTCTATCAGCCTTTGTTCAGCCACTTTGCGTTGTGACCTATTCCAATTTCGCCCAGGACGACGGTGACCCGAAGATCTGAGACCGAATGTCTTTGACCGAGTAGAAGGGAACACCCCTGTCTCTTAACTGCTGTGCATTCTTCACTCATCCGTTGTCACAGATCTGCTTTTTATAGCCAATGCACCATTCCTGTGAGAGCATGCTTTCCTACAGATTATGTGATAGAAAACGTTGGCCCAGTACCTGCCCAGTACATTAGTACCTGCCCCGTGCACGATGGGTGCTGTCACCATGGTTCCTCCATGTGAGAAACTCTCTGGGTATGTCGGAGGTACCTTCAAACCAATTGTACAGGGGGCCACCAGCTTCTGTCGCGACACTACAGATTGCCTTCAGAAACTCAGCACCCGTGGACATCCTCGTCATAGTTGCCGTTTGCACAAGCTACACTAGCATCACCCATGATGATGGCATTGCAGCAAAATCCTCAGTACTCGACGGCAACATTTGCCAATCTCCGAAAACCGTCCTACAACTCATCCACTTCATCCTCGACGATAATGTTTTCACCTTTAACAATCACCTATTCATCCAAACGCACAGAACTGCCAAGGGGACTTGAACTCCAATATGTCAAGATTTTCATGGACTGGTTGGAACAAGCCTTCTTTGGTGCACAGGACCTCCAACCCAAAACATATACTACATGTAGAACATAGAACGTTAGAGCGTAGAACAGGCCCTTTGGCCCTCGATGCTGCAACAACCTGTGGAATCAATCTGAAGCACATCTATCCCACACTATTCCATTTTCATCCGTAAGTCTATCCAATGATCATTTAAATGCCTTTACGTTGGCGAGTCTACTACTGTTGCAGGCATTGCATTCCACGTCCTAATACTGTCTGAGTAAAGAAACTATCACTGATATCGGTCCTGTATCTAACAACCTTCTATTTAAAGTTACGTCCTCTCGTGCTAGCCATTACTATCCGACGAAAAAGGCTTTCACTGTCCACCCTATCTAAACCACTGATATTTTATATGTCTCACTTAAAGCATCTCTCAAACTTCTTCTCTTTAACGAAAACAGCCTCGACTTCCTCAGCCTTTCTTCAAAAGAACTTCCCTCCATACCTGCTCTGAACCAAATCTCCTCTGGACTCTCTCCAAAAACCTCCACATCCTTCCTATGATGCAGTTATCAGAACTGTACGCAATACTCCAAGTGTGGCTGCACCAGAGATTTACACAGCTACAGCATGACTTCGTGGCTCTGAAATTCAATCCCTGTATCAATAAAAGCTGTATGCTTAAGCTCCATTTGCCACCTCTCATCCCAGCTCTGCAGCTTATCTATGTCCCTCTGTAATGTAGAGGAATGTGACGAACACCTGAAGGTGCTCAAGAATGCCTTCATCCACATTGATCGCCAATTCGGATGTGCCACTGCGAGAAACCATGATTACCCCCACAGGAGAAAGATTTGTGGCAAACGATAAGTTACTTCCTGGGAGCCGAAAAACTACACCATTCACTTTACAGCATGCAAAACATTATCGATGAGGATGGGCATCTTGCCTAGAACTTTCCTTTGCCTCCACTTCTCGCCTTTAAACAACTGCCAATTCTTAAGCAGACAATTGTTTACAGCAAACGGCCAAGCCTTCAGGACAACATCGACCACAACACCTCACAGCCCTCTCATGCCAACCACTGCAAGGTGCGGATAAAGGTCGACATGGATACCACATTACCCATGAGGACACCACCCACTGTTTACACAGCAGGTACTCATCCGACTCAGCTGTCTATCACAAACGCTGCAGGCAGCGATGGCGAGTGCACTGTACATTTGCGAGTCCAAAGAGACTTGATTACAGTGGTTGAACGGACATCATGCAACAGTCAACAGACAGAGGTATTCCCTCACTGTCATCGATCAGAGACATTCGGCATCGGAAATTTGGGTGAACCTCTTCCAAGGTGGACTTCGAGATCGGCAACAATGCAAACTGGCTGAGAAGATGCTGATAGCCAATTTCGGCACCAATTAGGATGACCTCAAACAGGATCTTGGGTTCATGTCACACTACGGATGACCCCACTACACTGTACACTGTCTCATCCAGACACACACAGACACACACAAGCACGCATGGACTCTTACATACTCACACAGTCACAGAGACCCTGCCTCATACACACATACACATAAAACCCCCCAGACAGCTTTTACACACGCAGACGTTCTTTCACGTGCACTCACACGCAGCGCAATCTCACATGCTTTCTCTCTTTCTCTCTCTCTCTCTCTCTCACACACACACACACACACATCTGTGTTTAGAGTGAAATTGTATTTGCAGAATTGTATCTCACATGCATTTTATTTGCTCAAAAATGGTCAATGTGCAGACTGCCGATGGAAGCAGTCAATAAATATTTTGTAAATTCCACTTTCGAAAAAGAACCATTGTGACTCTATGACCTCATATCTTTAATGCATTGTCTGAGCTGAGATGTCACATTTTGTTATAAAACCTTTCATAATCTCGTGAAGGCGACTTAGAACAATGTCTAGGATTTACGTATTTATGAACCAAAACATGCAATCCATTCTAAGAGATGAAAGACATAACAACGATCCAGGTTTGTTCAATATTTCGTTTCAGTTGCATGACACTGTAATCTTTTGCTATAAATTCTGTGCCTTATTAGCTTATATTCCACAACGCTCAGAATGCTAGTGATTAAAAATAAACCTTTTGGACTATAACTTGGTGTTGTCTGGTTTTATTCAACTTAGCTCCATTATACCCCATACTTCCCGTAAGCCTTGATTCCCTTGCTACTCAAGAACTTATGTATCTCTCTCTTAAGTATGCTGAATAACCTGGCCATCTCGACATTCTGTGGCAATACATTTCATAGATTGGCCACTCCCTCGCTGAAGAAGTTTCTCCTTATTGCTGTTCGAAAGCGTCTTCCTTTAATTCTAAAGCTGTTGTAATGAAGTTGAAGCATGTACTGTACCTTTAAGAGAGAGGGAAACACGGTCCTTTCACGTGACTGACTGCAAGCACGAAGTGTACTTGACAATTTGAAGGTACAATAATTGAGCTATCATTGAGTTGCTGAGTTGTTTTCACAACAATTCCAATTCAACCAATCAGTTTAATTTATGCCCAAAGATACTAAAACACAATAGAATTTGAGTATTAGTGCATCGACAACATTTAACTAATGAAACGATGCAATGTTTTGGTTTAAATAGAGCAGTTACTTTGGACAGTTAGCCAGAGACAAAGACAAACTACTGCCATTGACACGCTGCCCACAGACCCTGTCTCTGAAAGATACTTTTTACAGATGAAATATTTGTAGAAGACCGATGATGTCCTGGGGGAATCTACAAACAGAAGGAATTCGACATTCCAAAGTCAACAACTGTTTTTAAAAAGTGATTTGCTGTTAATGTAATAGTGGGTTTATCAGTATATTGACATAGAGTGGGAGTAGATAACATTTTTTAGAGAAAGGAGACTACAGATGTAATCAGTTGTTCTTAGTGTTCTATTCTGGGGTTAAAGAATGTTTTTTTTATTTAAATATAGTAGAATTAAATAATAATAGTTCTTTGTCAGTCACACTTTAACAGATTGAGAGGCAAGGTGAGAATGTCTATGTGTGTGGTTTAATTAGCAGTAGAGTATTGTGCATCCTGTGTCTTAACAGTTTGGGGTGTCGTGTCCGTGATTTAGACATATCCAGAGTGAGATTTGGACAGATTTTAACAGCAAAGAATACAGCAAATGTGAAAACTTGTCGGTTAGTGTCAAAGATCGATGAAGAAAACGTAGGTAAGACAATTTGTTTAATGTAGGATATTTCTGTTTTATTAAATTAAATGTAAGAGAAATGTCTCTGAAAATCGCTAAAGAGGTTCTGGGGTTTGAAGATGATTCTGAAATTTGCGAAGAAAGTTAAGAAAGATTTGAAAAGACCATATTTTTAGAATTAGCAGAGCGGTTAGCATTTGTTTTAAACAGGGACAAAAGGAAAGCTGAATTTGTAAGGGAATTACGCAGACACTTGGGTGTGTTAAAGAAACAAACAAGCGTAGCAGAGTTAGAAAAGATTAAATTTCAGTTGAAGAAAATGGTGCTAGAAAATATACAATGGAAAAAGAGAGAGAGAGAAGAAAGAGACAGAGAAAAAGAAAGTTAAAGGAAAAGAGAGCGGAGGTTCTTAAATGAGCAAAGAGAAAGAGAGAGAGAGAAAGTTTGAACTTGAGAACTTGCGACTTAGTCAGCAAAGTCAAGTAAACAGGTTGGAGATTAAAAGAGAAGACAGTGATACATATAAATGTGTGAAAACACTGTCAAATTTCGATGAGAAAGATGCCAGTTTTTTTTCTTTCATTTGACAAAATTACTAGGCTGATGGTGTGCTCAGAGGGTAATTCTAGTTCTGACGAAACTGGGAGGCAGAGGTAGTCAGGTATTTGCAGCGCTGTCAGATAAGAGTTCAAGAGATTATGAAAATGTCAAATAGTCTATGTTAAGTGCTTCTGGATTGTTACCAGAAGCATATAGACAGCGGTTCCGAAACCTAAAGAAATAACCAGGCCAGATATATGTTGATTTCGAACAAATTCAGCAAAGTTATTTTCATAGCTGAGTGTGCGACTTAAGAAGGGATAAGACCTATGAGGATCGAAGAGTAATGACTCTTCTGAGGAGTTGAAAAACTCATTTCCGGAGATGGTAAGAATTCACATGGATGACCATAAACTTCAGGAAGTGAGAAGAGTAGCACAGAGGGCAGATGAATACATGTCGTGCCTTAGACAATGTCTAGCTTCT
This sequence comes from Hemiscyllium ocellatum, assembly GCF_020745735.1. Lineage (NCBI taxonomy): Eukaryota > Metazoa > Chordata > Chondrichthyes > Orectolobiformes > Hemiscylliidae > Hemiscyllium > Hemiscyllium ocellatum. The sequence goes on from NC_083441.1 coordinate 2,450,086, forward strand.
GGCAGGAATCTGGTCATGTGAGGGACAGAAATTGGAGAAGTGGCGATCCGACACGACGAAGCAAAGTGTAGAGAACACAGGTAATTGTCTACTATAAGCTAAAAAAAAAACCCAAGAGGGTTAAAAAGAGTTGGAACGTCTCACTGTGGCAAAGTGGGCACGTACAGTCACAGTGCCAGCCGTTAAAGTAAGGTACGGTTGGAAAAGAGGTGGGAAAAGAAGCTACGCCACTGGATTAGGGGGAATAGTAACGGAAATCCCAAGAAAAGTGGAGGAGATGCAGGAGAGTGCACAGCCTAGGCAGAGGCTGGGTTTGAAGATGGTGCCTGAACTCTAGAAAAATTCGCCTCTGTGGGTAAAGGTTACTCAGAAAGAGCCGGGGGTGAAGGGCAAGAAGTTTTCGTTTTGAGAGACACAGGATCTAACACATTTCCAATAGTAAGAGATGAATGTATTCGCACTCTTTCTGACCTGTTAACAGAGGCAGTGGTAATTTGTTGGATAGATGGACAGAAATTTGCAAGATCGGGTTGGAGTAACAACTCGAGACGCGGGAAGTAACTGTGGGAGTGATGGACAGAGCGTCGGTTTCAAGAATCCAGATTATTCTTGGGAACGGCTCAGCATGATCCAAGGTGGGGGTGACACCCTTTGTGTGCAGAAGGCCAAGGAAGACCAGGGAACCGAAGAGTCAACAGAAAAACATCCTGGTATTTTCCCAGACTACGTAATAATAAGATCCCACTATCAAAGGTCACAGCATTAAGGTAAAGAGAAAGATGAAGGAGTTGAGGTTCAGTTAGCAGATACCCTGTTTGATGAAATATTGCAGGAGAAACCAGAATAAGCAGAGGGTCAGGCAGAAGTGTTTAGTCCTTCAACAGAACGGAGATACAATAAAAATATATATATGTTGATGCGTCCTCAGAAAGGGAGGCACGGAATATTCCTGAGGGTTATTAGCTGAAAGATAGAATCTTAAGACGAAAATGGAGACTGTGGCAGGTTAGTGCAGAAGCGAAATGGACAGAAGTGCGCCAAATTCTGTTGTGGGTAGCATACAGACAGGGCGTTTTACGGGTAGCAGATGAATTGCCGGTGGGAGGTCACCTGGGCGTACAAAAGATTCAGGCTAGCACACAAAAGCATTTCTATTGGCATGGAATGCACAAGGACGTGGGTTACATTTGTCACAAGTGTCATACATGCCAAATTGTAGAGAAGACACATGCAGTAGCAAAACCAACACCTTTGTTGCCAATTCCCACATTTAAATAATCTTTCACACAGATTGTGTAGGTCAAAAGGTGGGAATCTACCACATTTCTGGAGGCGACTCTGGAGGCGATTATGAACCATTAAGGCAAAAGGGGTGGTAGAGGATTTAGCAGCTTTCATCACACGGTATGGGCTGTCCAAATATTCAGTCAGACCGAGGGTCTAATTTTGTTGTTGCTGTGTCGCCATACTCTTACAAGATCAAAAGGGCTTCTCTCATTAGAGAGAAGCGACTGGTGGTGATTTTATATAAGGCTCATCAGACCTCAGGCAAGGCAAGAGATTCTAAAGATGAGTCCTTCAGGATGACCTGAATTGAACCCACATCACACTGCTCTATGAACCAACAATCTAACCCCTGGGCCAAACCGATTCCCCGACCTAACTTTACTACTCGGCTGTATAAGGAGGTCATGGATAGCTTCGGTATACAACACTTTAAATCAAGTGCATATCATGCTGAATCCCAGAGAGCTTTAGAAAGGTGGCATCAGACCCTGAATACTGTTGAGAGCATATTGTCAGAATGACCTGAATGTTTGGGATAAAGGTACCCCTTTTGTGTTGCATGACATTACAGATGTTCCCAAACGAATCGACTCAGTTTACTCCCTTTGAGTTAATTTTCAGACATGAAGTGAGAGGCACTTTGAAATTAATTAACGAGAAATTGACAGGAACAAAGTCGAGGATCTCACACTTGGATTACATACGGAGTTGAGGGAGAGATTAAATCGGGTAGGTGACTGAGCAAAACAGTACTTGCAGAGGGCATAGGAGAGAATGAAACAATCAGCAGAAAAATAAAACGCTGGAATGTGGGCATTTTACCGTGGAGATTACGTAGCAGTATTGCTACCAGTGGTGGGAGATCCCACCAAAGACAGGTTTTGTGGCCCCTATCAACTTGAGAAAATGTTGAGTCAGTGAACTATCTCACAATCTTGCCAGATAGGAATAAACTTTATCATATATGTCACGCACATATGTTGAAATCCTATTATAAAAGAAAGAAGGATCTGGAGAATTAGGTGTTAATTACTGCTTCATTCCTGTTGAAGGAACTTAGGTTCTGTTGCTCCCCTGATGTTGCCTGACCAGCTGTGCTGTTATCTTAGCCTGCTGGAAACCTCCTCCCTACCTTTTTATCTTAGCCTGCTGGAAACCTCCTCCCTACCTTTTTATCTTAGCCTGCTGGAACCTCCTCCCTACCTTTTATCTTAGCCTGCTGGAACCTCCTCCCTACCTTTTATCTTAGCCTTCTGGACACACTTTCCTCATTCCTGAAGAAGGGCTTATGCCGAAACGTCGAATTTCCTGTCCCTTGGATGCTGCACTTTTCCAGCAACACATTTTCAGCTGTGCTCTCAGACCGCCACACGTTTCGACTCTGACCTCTTGCAGCTGCAGTCCTCACTTTCTCTGAGTTCGTTATTGCCCCGCAGATTGGGGGATCAAGTCCAGATGTTGTGGAGTTTGATGTAGCTCAAAATTCGTGAAACAATGCGGCAGTCCTTGACGGGTGTGTCAAACTATCTGTCTTAGGAGAAAATTATGCAATTGAAAGGTTTATTGCAGCAGTATGAGAACTTATGCAGGAATACCATTGGGGACAACTAATGCTATTCTGCATGAGGTAGACGTAAGAAATGCTGTTCTGATAAAAGCAACAAGAACCCTACATGCTTAATCCTTCCAAAGCCAGACAGGTCCAGAAGGGGGTATCTGCAATGCTCACCAAACAGAGTCAGAGCAAGTGGAGTTCATCAATCGTCTAGGTTCCCAAACCTGATGGGACTCCACAATTTTATGTGGACAATCAGAAAATCAATGCTGTCACAAAATCATACCCAACACCGAGACTTGGGGACTGAACAGAAAAAGTTGGACAGGCCAGTTACATCAACACTTTGGATTTGCTGCGTGGTTATTGGTAGGTAGATTTATTAGGGAAAGTGAAAGAAATCTCTGCGTTTGTAACCCCAAATGTGTTATATCAATTTAAAGTGATGAATGAAGAACTCACCCGCCACATTCCAAAGACTCAAGAACGGAGTTGTGGCTGGGTTAACAAACTGTGCAGTCTATCTGGATGATGTGGTGGTCTTCACTGAGTCCTGGAAATATCACATGGTACAAGCTGGCAAAGCTCTTTGAACTATTAAGAGAAACAAGACTGTTAATAAACTTAAAGAAAACTGAATTCGTGAAAGCAGAGATGACATCCTTGGGACATAAGGTGGTTTATGGAAGGTTGATCTTCTTGCAGTTGCAGGTCTCACTTTTTCCGAATTAGTTATTGCCCCGCAGAGTGGAGGATCAAGTCCAGATGTTGTGGAGTTTGATTGCCTCAAAATTCGTGAAAGAATGAGGAGGTCCTTGACGGGTACGTCAAACTATCTGTCTCAGGCGAAACTACATGAGGAAAGAAAAAGGACATCGAGGAATTTCCACAACTCACCTCGAAGAGAAAAAGTGCTTCGATTTTGGGACTGAGCAGTTTCTACCAGATGTTTGTTCCAAACTTCAGCAGCATAATGGCACTCTTAACAGATTTGTTGAAAAGGCGTATAAAATTTCAGTAGACAGAACAATGCCAGGAGGCATTTAAAGGTTACAAGTAATATTAACCATCACAAAAGCCTTAGCTGCACCAAACTTTTTGAAACCCTTCAAATTTGGAATCGATGCAAATGACACAGTAGTTGGAGCTGTACTGCTACAGGAAGATGATGATGGAATTAAAATGCCAACTGGTTACTTTGCAACGAACCTTAACTCTCACCAGAGAAAATACTCTATGATTGAAAAAGAATTGTTACGTGTGTTACTGGCCTTATAACATTTTAATGTTTACATCATGATCAATGTATCAGAGACGGTTGTGTACACGGATCACAATCATCTTACGTTATTGAAACGATTTATCAATAAAATTGTGAGACTATTTCGTTGGAGTCTTATGTTACAGTGTTTTACTTTAAAATCATTCATGTTGCAGTCCATAAGAGCATGATAGCAGATGTTTTATCGTGAATGTAATGGATAATGCATTGATGAGATTGAATAAATAACGATGTTTTACAACTATATGTTTGTGCAGAAGTTAATGTGTACTTAGCTAAATGTCCTATATATGTCATGGTAATATGGTTAGCAAATAAAAAAAAGGCCAACTTTTCAATATGACACCTTTGTTACTTAAGCGGGAGGTGTTATGATGTTGAAGGTGTGTACTGTACCTTTAAGAGAGTGTGGATGTAAACACCTGGCATGTGACTAACTGCAATATACTGGACAATTTGAAGATGTAAAATTTGAGCTGTAACTCAGACACTGAATTGCTTTCCTAACAATTCCAATTCAACCAATCAGTATAAATTATGCCCCAAGATACCAAAACCCAAGCGGATTTGAATTTTACTGTTTTGACAACATCAAACCAGAGAGACGATCCGTTGTTTTCGCGTATAAAAAGCAGGCGTTTTGGACAGTTTGCCAAGTACGAAGAACACCTACTGCCATCATCAGACTGTCTGCAAACCATCTCTCTGAAAGGTAACTTTTTCATGTGAAACATGTTCGCACGAGAAGACCGAAGATGACCCAGAGGAATTTACAAACAAAGGGAGTTCGACACCCGAAGGTGACAACTGGGTTTTGAAAATTGATTCGCTGTATATTTAATACGGGCTTTACTAGATCAGCATTTTACTATAGAGTAGGGCTAAGATAACAATTCTTAAGAGAAAGAAAGTTTACAGTTGCATAAGCTATTGTTTAATGTTCTTTTTTGGAGTTAAATAATACATTTGTGTTTTTTCTTCAAATAGAAAATATTTAATTTAGTAGTTCTCTGTCACTCATACGGTATCAGATTGCAAGGCACAGTGAGCTTTTCTGTGTGTTTGGTTTAATTAGCATAAGGGTTTAACCCATGTCGTAACATAGTGCCCTCGGGTCCTAGTCTCTCCTGTCAAGGGAAATATCTTCCTCATATCTACGCTGTCCAGGTCATCCAGTATTCTCAATTAGATTTCCGCCCATCCTTCTAAACTCGATCTATATAGACACGGTTCCTCAAGCATTCTTCATATGTTAAGCTTTTCAATCATGGGACCATGCTGGGTATCCACATCTGAATGTGCTCCAGGATCGGTACATTCTTCTGAAGATATGGGGCCCAAATCTGGGTACAGTAAAGGTGTTCAGAGCAGCACTTTATTCAGCTTCAGAAGAACATCCCTGCATTTATGTTCTAGTCCTCTCATAATGAATGACATAATTGCATTTGCCATCCTGACTACTTACTTACTTTTCATGTCTCATGTCTTCAGAAATGCAGTTTGCAAGCTGGAGAAGGAAGCTTTTTAGTTTAAAGGTATTCATTTTATTTTTTTTTAATCTAAGCATCAGATACTAAGAAACAAAGGTAAGGTTTTAACATACTTGTGGATATACTGACTACTAACTCAATCTGTAAGATTACCTTACGAGAATCCTGGACTAGAACTTCCAAGTCTCCTTGAACTTCAGACTTCTGAATTTTCTCCACATTTAGAAAAAAAGCCGTACCTGTATTCTTCTTAACAAAGTGTGTAACCTCACACTTTCGCATGTTGGATTCCATCTTCCACTTTTTTGCCCAGTCTCTAAAGTTGTCCAAATCCTTCTGCAGCTTGCCTGTCTCCTCAATGTTCTTGTCCCTCTACGTATCTTTGTGTCTTCTGCAAACTTAGCCAGATTGCCCTCAATTCTTTCATCTTGATCTTTAATGTGTAACGTGAAACGTTCTCTTCCCAATAGTGAACCTCACAGAACAGCATTTATCACTGGCTGTCATCCTGAGAAGGACCCTGTTATCCCCACTCTCTGCTTTCTGCCAGGCAACCAAGCTTCTATCAGTGCACGTACCTTGCCTCGAACACCATGGGGCTTATATTGCTCAGTTGCCTCTTGTAAGGCACCTTGACAAGGTTTTCTTCAAGTCCACGTAGATAGTACCCATTTATTCACCTTCGAGATTAGAATCACAACTAGCAGTGGCCACAAAACAATTCCTTGCTGTACACCACTAGTAACAGAACTCCGGGATAAACATTTCCCATTAACCACCACCTTCTGTTGTCTCACAGCTAGCCAATTCTGATCCAAACCGCTGAATCACCCTCAATCCCATATTTCCGGGGTTTTTTTTATCAAAAGCATACCGCGGGTATCCTTATCCATATACACGACAACAATTGTTTTTTCCGCACCCACCTGTTTGGTCACCATCTCAAAGAACTCGATAACGTTTGTAAGGCACGACCTTAGCTTCACAAAACGGTGTTGGCTTCCCCTAATCAACTTCTTCCTCTCAGATGGCTATAAATCCGATCTCATATAAACGTTTTGAGCACTTTACCCGCAACAGATGTAAGACTTTTGGTCTAAAATTACCAGGGTTATGTTTACTCCCCTTCTTAAACAACGGGACATTTCCTATCATCCAGAATTCTGGCACTAGTCCCGTGGTCAATAACGACATAAAGATCAAAGTCAAAGGCTCTGCATTATCATCCATGGCTTCCCAGACATACCCAGGATAAATTCCATCTGGCCCAGGGGACTTACCTATTTTCATACTGACCAGAATTGAAAGACCTGCTCTTTGTAAACGTCAATACCGTCTAATCTAGTAGCCTCAATCTCAGTATCCTTCTCGACAGCATTGTCTTTTTCCAGTGTGAATACTGACAAAAAATAGTCATTTAACACTTCCTGATTTCCTTAGACTCCAAGCACAAGTTCCCACTACTGTCCTTGGTTGGCCATCATTGTTCCCTAGGAGAGAGTGAGGTGCTGGAAATGTGCAACAGGTCAGGCAGAATTCGAGAAGCAGGAGAATTGAATTTAGGGAATTAGCTCAAACACACCCAATCCACCTGCACAGCCTGTAGTCGCCTGTCACCCGCCCTCGATCTCTTCATTTCTAACATTCCTGATGAAGGGCATTTTTCTTAAACATTGGTTCACCTGCTCCTCAGATATTTCCTGACCTATTGTGCTTTTCCAGAAACACAATCTCGACTCCAATCTTTCATCAGTCATTCTTGTATTCCTGATAAGCCTTTAGAATTTTGATTAGAATAGATTCCCTACAGTATGGAAACAGGCCCTTCAGCCCAACCAGGCCACACCGACCCTCCAAAGGCCATTCCCCTACCCTCTATTACCCCTGACTAATGCACCTAACACTATGCACAATTTTGATGGTCAATATACCTGACCTGAACATCATTGGATTGGGGGAGGAAACCAGAGCACCCAGAGGAAGCCCATGCAGAGTCAGGGAGAATGTGCCAACTCCACACAGTCACCCGAGGCAGGAATTGAACCCAGGTCCTGGAGCTGCGAGGCAATCGTGCTAATCACTGCGCCGTCTATGGGCTTTCCTTGATGCTACCTGCCAATGGCGTCTCATGTCCCCTCCTGGCTCTTCTTAGCTCGCTCATTAGGATGAAATATAAGACATTTTCATTTCACAGATAATCCAAGATGTAAGTCTCAGGCAGAAAAGAAAGCTTTTCTCCCAAAGTCCAATCTGTGATTCCAGAAATATGGATTGAGTCATACCATTGGAATTGCAGATTTAAAGATTAATTTTTGAGCACTGACGTATGGTCAAGTACCTGGCTCAGGATCGGAGTCATCAACTCACAGTGGCTTTAGAAATAAATACACATTCAGTTCACATGCAAATCTCTTGCTTGCAGTGATCCTATAGGTAGAGAGCTGCAGCTTACTGAGTCTTCACCAATCGGAGCTATAATCGGAAAGGCTAAGCTTAACTGACCTGATCGACACCTATTACAATCAATTAGTTTCCAACTGCATTGCAACTGGAACTACAAGTAAATGTTGTGCTGTTAAGTTGAGGTGTGCAAGGATTAGTGATGACTGTCCTTTAAGTCAGCGTGTCTGCGTCTGGCAGCTGCATATGAAGAGGTCTTGGGTCTTGTGGAAACTACAGAATATCTTGAAAAGTAGGAAAACTAAAATTGTGTCGCAACCATGAAGCGGAAAGTGACTGCAGCTGGGTGCTAACCCATTTAATTTGTCAGTATGTAAGTTAGCTTGTTGAGCTTGAAGGTGGTGGTATGTCTCGTATCTCTTTTCATAGGTCTTCGTTTCTTAAGGCAGGTAATGTCATTTCTGGTTCTTTTAAGTTTTTCAAGGGAACATAGAGAGCCTCTAAATCGATGGGCTCATTCATGGCATTCTAGTTAGAATGCCATGCCTTTAAGAATTCCTAGAATGTGTGTGTTACCGAGTATAGTGACGAAACGTCTGAAAATAAACCTTCCAGCTCAGCGAGCTAACTTGTAGACTTACCATCAACCTGAGCTACAAATCTTCTCAAAATCGTTAAATCATTAAATTTGAGATTACATGTCTCATCAGAGTTTGCAATCGTTTCTGATTCCAACACGAAATTCTCATTTGTCCTGATCCCAACACAGCATAATTATAGAACATAGAAAATAGAACAATACAGTGCAGCACAGGCGCCTCGGCCTTTTATGTTGCATCGACCTAAGAAATCAAACTGAAGCCCATCTAACCTATTCCATTCCATTATAATCCATATATTTGTACGATGACTCTTTAATTGCCCTTAAAGTTGGCGAGGCTATGATTGTTGTAGACTGGGCATTCCATACCCTGAATAAAGAATAAACCTCTGATTCCTATCCTATATCAATCACCCTCAGTTTAAAGCTGTGTCCTCTCGTGGTAGACTTCACCATCCAAAGGAAAAAGACTCTCACTATTTAATCTTCTGATCAGCTTGTGTTTTTTTTCTATTAAGTCACCTCTTAACCTTCGTCCCTCGAATAAAAACAGCATTAAGTTCCTCATTCTTTACTCATAAGACCTTCCCTCCATATCATGCAACATCCTGGTAAATCTCCTCTCTACCCTTTCCAATACGTCCACATCCTTCCTGTAATGCAGCGACCTGAACTGTACAAACCTCCAAGTGCGGCCGAACCAAGGTTTTGTACTGCTGCAACATGACTTCACTGCTCCGAAACGCAATCCTTCTACCAATAAAAGCTAACCCATCGTACACCGTCTTAATCACTCTGACAACCTAGGTGGCAACTTGCAGTGATCTTTGCTCGTGGATATCGAGATCTTCCCACTCATCCACACTACCAAGAATTATCCCAGTACTCTACATTACTGTTGTTCCATCCAAAGTGAATGACCTCACACGTTTCCGCATTACACTCCATTTGCCATCTCTCAAACCAGCTCTGTATCGATATTCCTTTGCAAACTGTGACATACTTCTGCACTGTCCACAACTCCACTGACTTTAGTGCCATCTGCAAATTTACTAATGCATTGCTGTACGCCCTTATCCAAGTAATTGAGAAAAATGACAAAACTCAGTGGCCCCAAAACTGATCCTAGCTGTATGCCACCAGTAACCCTCAGCCCCATTCCTCTGTACTTTCTGCTGTAGGCGACTGTGGGGAAACCTATCAATTGCGTTACTGAAATCTGTATAAACCACATCAGCCACTTTGTCATCATCATCTGTAATTGCCAGCGTTGCCTCTAAACCCCTTTTTGAACATTGGAACAACATTTGTAACCGCTAGTCTGCTGGCATTTCCCTTTAGACAGTGACAACGTGAAGATCAAAGCCAAAGGTTTTGCAATTTCCTCCTTAGTTTCGCAGAGAATTCTATGATAACTCCCATCTGGCCTAGGAAATTTACCTATTTTCACACTTTCCAGAATTGCTGACAGCTCCTCCTTATGAACCTTAATCCTGCCCAGTCTAATAAAGTGTATTCAGTACTGTATTCCCCTGGACAATGTTGTCTATTTCCTGTCTGAATATTGACAAAAGAAATTCATTTCGCGCCTCTCTATCTCTTCAGATTCCACCAGCCCATTACTGTCCTTGACAGGCCCTAATACTCTTTCTTTTATTTGGGATACACTGAAAGGTCATTTTATGGTTTTCCTTGATCCTACCAGCTCAAACTTCTCATCTGCCCCCGCTCTTCTTAGCTCTCTGCTTACGTCCTTCCTGGCTAAGCTGTAAAACTCAAATGCGCCAGCTGAGCTTCCACGTCTCATCTTTAGATACGCCTCCTTCTGCCTCTTGACAAGAGCTTCAGCTTCTACAGTAAACCACAGCTCCCTCGCTCGATCACTTCCTCCCTGCCTGACAGGCACATACTTATCAACGACACACAGTAGCTGTTCCTTCAACAAACTCCACCTTTCAATTGTGCTCATTCCCTGCAGTTTCCTTTCCCATCCCAAATTGTGCCTACTCACATCCTAATTGCCTTTCCCCCAGCTATAATTTTTGTCCTGCATTATATACCTATACACTTCCATCGCTCAAGTATACTTAACCAAATTGTCGTCATTAACACCAAAGTGCTTACCTACTTCCAAATCTAACAACTGGCCCGGTTCATTATGCAGTACCAAATCCAGTGAGGCACTGCCCCTTGTTGGCCTGTCTACATAATGTGTCAGGAAACCTTCTTGCACACATTGGACATAAAACCGACCCTTCTAAAGTCCTCGAACTGCAGCGTGTCCAGTAAATATTAGGAAAGTTAAAGATCCCCACAACAATTAATCTGTTACTTTCACTCCTATCCAGAATTATCTCTGCTAACATTTTCTCTATATCTCAGGGACTTTTCGGAGGCCTATAGAAAATATCTAACAGGGTGACCTCTCCTTTCCTGTTTCTCATCTCAGCTTATACCACCTCATTGGACATTAAATTTCCTTCCTGCCACCGCAATTCTGTCCCTGACTAAAAATGCCGCACCTCTCACTCTTTCCCCAAACTCACGGTTCTTACTGAAGAATTTAAGCCCTCGAACTTGCAGCAATCATTCCCGTCCCTGCTCTATCCATGTCTAAGAAGTAGCCACAACATCAAGGTCCCAGGTTTTAACCCATGCTGCAAGTTCTACTACCTTATTCTGCATGCTGCTGGCGTTGAAGTAGACACATTTCAAATCACCGTCTGCCTGCTGGTCCACTCCTGCGACCTTGAAACCCTATTCACGACATCTACAATTCCGGTTTCCATTTTGGAAGAAAAAGCGCTAGATAATCTAGCCTAGCTTCCAGAGAGAGAGAGAGAGAGAGAGAGAGGGAGAGAGAGCTTGGTTGCACTATCTGACCTCAGGAAATTTAATGCAATGTCTGCCTGTATCGGAGTGATATAGGGGATTTAATGTTTCAAATGAACGGGGTCATGTGCCTTGTTCTGAAATTAGATTAGATTACTTACAGTGTGGAAACAGGCCCTTCGGCCCAACAACCGACCTGCAACCCACCCATACCCCTTAACTAACACTACGGGCAATTTAGCATGGCCAATACACCTAACCCGCACATCTTTGTGACTGTGTGAGGAAACCGGAGCACCTAGAGGAAATCCACGCAGACACGGGGAGAACGTGCAAACTCCACACAGTCAGTCGCCCGAGACGGGAACTGCACCCGGGTCTCAGGCGCTGTGAGGCAGCAGTGCTAACCACTGTGCCACCGTGCCACCCACCAATCTGCTTGTCCTGCAGTTGAAAGATAACAGATCAAAAGAAGGCGCAGATGGTTTCACTGAGAAGATCTGGCTTGGCATTTACTGCACATTGAGAGACAGTGGCAGGAATTCTGAGTTCACAGTGAGTGAGATCTCAAAATATCAGAAAGGTGTGAAAGTTATCAAATTGTAAATGGTCTGTTCCCTGCTAAAGCCAAAGAGAGCTGAGGTCATGAAGAGCATTTCTAAATGGATGTAAACTTAATGTTTGACGCCGCAATGCAGAAGAGTACAGAGAAAGTCAGATTTGAGATCATATTTTGACTTCCATTTAGATCAATGGCTGCCAAAAATGCAGGTTTTATGCCCTTCACGGAAAGCAAAATATGCGTCCTTTGGCAGCTGTCACCGCCGGAATCAGAAGGGAGAGCCTCCCTACTTGAACAGCTACATCCTGCAGTCTTCAGAGGACTTTCCTGGCATGACTGTGGGGGGAAATGTATCCTTGTAACAGGTTTCACGTTTGGTAAATGATGTTTCGAGGAACTTAACCAGGAGATGGTTCAAACTCCGTACTGGCTCCAGATGCTACATGCCTGCTACTATCCTTCCTCAATATATTGACCGCTTGAAGAAAACGTCCTCGTCAGTTGTTTCAAAGCTTAGGTATTTAAGTTGAACAACAGACAACATGAGGAATGTAGCATTTCAGTTGTCCTGAAACCAAATCTCACGTAACGCTTAATCCCAACTTTAACATGACATCCACAGGAATTCATTCCCTCTACCCCCTGCCGTCTGTAGCAACAGTACGCATTGTCGATAGGTCGATTTCTCTCCCTCTTTCCGTCTCTCTCGTTTTCTTTCTCTCTCTTCTCATTCCTTTCTGACTGTTTTCCTTTGTTTTCACTCTGTTTCCTAGTTCTCGCTCTTCCTCTCTCTCTCATTAATCTCTGTCTACTCTGTCTCTTCCTTGCTCTCTTCTTCTGACTTGTTTCTGCCTTCTATCACGCTGTTTCTGTCTCTCTGTTTCCCTTCTCTTTCTGATTCATTTTGCTACTCTTTCTTTCTTTTTATTCTTTTTTTGTCATTCCATCTTCGTGCTGTCTCTCTGCCTGTTTGCCTTTCCCTTCTCTCTCTCTTCCTGACTGTGTCTTCGATATATCTCACTCAGTCTGCACATTGCCTAGTGACTCTCCGTCTCCTCTCTCAGGGAGATATCTACACACCAACTGGTGCCTCTCAGTTCCATCTCTCTCTCTCTGGTGTACACACACACACACACACACACACACACACACACACACACATCTATACACTGGCTGTTGTCCCTCAGCCCCTTCTCTCTCTGTCACTGTGATATCTGTACACTGACTGGTATCTCTCAGTCCTCTCACGCTCTCTCAGTGAGATTTCTGTAAACTGACTATTGTCTCCCAGTCTCTTTGTCTCTCAGGGATATGTTTGTGCACTGACTGCTTTCTCTGAGATCCCCCCTCCCGCCTCTCTCAGGGTAACATTTCTATGCTAACCTGTCTCTCTCATTTTCCTTTCTCCCAGGGAGATGCCTGCACACTGAATTATGTCTTTCAGTCCATAAACTTACACTGACTGTTGTCTCCCCATCCACTCTGTTTAACAGGGAAGTATGTGTTCACTGACTGGGGTCTGTCAATCCTGCCTCTCTTAGACTGACTGGTATCTCGCAGTCCACTGACTGCACACTGACTGGTATCTCTGAGATCCCTCTCTCTTTGCTTGTTTTATATTGAATTTACGTTCCAGAATCTGCCATAGCGAGATTCAGACCATGGTTAACAGAATTTGAGCAGATTTCTGGATGCATAGTTTCGTGATAATACCACTGGGCTATTGCCTCCCTTTGTCAATCAGTGACTGAAGGTAACCCCCAGGATAAAGCAAGTTATTAGGAAGGCTTATGCAGTGTTCGCTTTTACCACAAAATTATTTGAGTTCAGGAGTAGTGGGGTCTTGCTTCATTGTATCGGAGATAGGTGAGACTTCTATTGAAGTACAGTGAGGACATTACAACCAGTACCTTAGTAAAGGTAATAGGGACTGTGAGATGAATGTGTGTGCATGTGTGATAGAGAATGTGAGTGTGTGCACCTATCTTTAAATTCATAATTTACAAGATTTGCGCAGATGACAGCCACGTGTGTTCGAAATAAATTTTTATTGACATTTTGGTAAATCTCTTTTTAAGTCATATTTGCCTTCACAATATCAATTTACAACTTAAAGCTGTAACTTAAACAATTTAATGCTTAACTTAGAATAAATTACATTGCAAAAATATAACGGACAAACCCTTCATATAAATAAGCATAATTTTAAAAAAAGATAGAAAACAGCGCTATTTAAATATTACAAACATATTCTCAGTGTCTACAACGTAAGAAATGTTAAACCCTTTGATATTTCCAGCCTCAACTCTACCACAAACGTTTGAAAGAGGCATTTGCTATGTAAACATGAATTGAATATGTTGGTGTTGGATTGGGGTGGGCAAAGTTACACAACGCCAGGTTTATTTGAAACCATTAACTTTCAAAGCACTCTTCTTTATCAAGTACATGATCAAGCCTTTAAACTATAACCTGGTGGTTTTTCTTAATTTTTAACTTTGTAAACACATCATGATTGGCTGCTTCACCAGATGGTCAGCGGGTGTGATTGCAGTGCCAGGAGTTTTCACCCAGCATCGCCATGGAAATGCAGACATGTTTGGGTGCTGACAATGCATGGAAAGCACGGGAAGAGGCAACGCCTGAGCTGTAAAATCTGTCTATTTCTACTGTTCCTTTTCTGTGGCATAGTAGTACAATTGCCATGTTACATTTGGTTAATTCTACCTGTTAAAGTCAGCAATTGCAAATCAACTGTCACAAAGGTAGTGCAAATGCTGGCCAATAGTTGGCGGTCTAGATTGAGGACATTGAGCAAGAAGAGAAAACGCACATCCACTCACCCCACCTCACCAGTGTTCTGAGTTGGGGGAGAGGGCAATGGGTGGGAGAAATCTGTCCCTACCCATCAGGCTGGGAACCTGTCCGAGAGAAGTGTGAAATCCCTCAATGTCCGCTTGATCCAGTGGGCATACTCTCTGCAGACAAAGTAGCCCCGTAGCTTCCTCTCGAAGTCAGAGGCCCCATTGGCCTCAGAGTCCAGGGGCTTTTTGATGACGGGCAGCGGCTGAGCCAAGGCCTCCAGCAGGGAGCGCAGGTTGGACACGAGACTCTGGAGCTGGGTCCAGGTGAAGGTGAGCTGCTCAGTCAGCTGACTGGGGCCCTGTCCTAGTCCCAAGGTCTGAAGGTCGTCCAGCACCAGCTGCAAGTACTCCAGCTGAAGGCTGTAGGCCCGGTAGGTTTCAGAAAGGCGCTCTGTGTCCGTCAGCCTGCGCCAGGCCAGATACCCGATGGATGGAGACTTCAGCCCAACAAAAGTAACATCCGGGAGGCTGAAACCCGGCTCAGAGAATGGGAGGCCCATAGCTGTGAGCTGTGTAGTGAGGAGAAACAGAGAGTGTGTGTGTGAGAGAGAGAGAGTCAGGGAAAACACAGAACTCACCACAGGCCCCAGGAAATCCTTAATACAGACAGGGAAGAGGTAAAATAGCTCCTCAATCAATCCCCACATTCACTTATTATCACTGTGAACACCGCCAGTTTCTACACCCCTTCCCTTAACTATATAGACTTCTACAGCCTCTACACCCCATACTATCTCTGAAACCTCACCAGGCCTTGCACCTCTACCTCTCACTCTGTATTCTCTTCCAG